>NC_048301.1:133969593-133988781 GCF_013100865.1 Trachemys scripta elegans | reverse complement strand
CGGACATGTCCGGGAAAATCCGGACGTATGGTAACCCTAGGTAATAGACCTGGGGTAAAAAACTTCAACTCTGTTAAAGTCAATGAGGGTTTTGCCATTGATCTTGCTAGAGTCAGGATTTCACCCCGATCTTCAGTGCTCATGGCAAGCCAGGCCCAAGGCTGTGCTTGGCAGGAACAATGGAGCTGCCTGTAACAAGAGGCAGGTGGGCTAGAGGCAGGGCTTTCTCAGGAACCAGCCTGTGGTCATGTAGCTCCCTGCCTGGGATGATCACCACTTTCAGTTCATGCCGCTCCAGATCCACTGTCAGCACAGTAGCCTATAGGGATCCTGCCTGAGATCAGGGTACACACAAGAGACGACAGTCCCTGCTGTGAAAAGCTAGTGTGGCCAAGTCAATAGCTCACTAGACTAGGACTCGAGACCTGTAGTCCATTCTTGGCTCTGCTACTGGCCTGTTGCGTGGCCTTGGGTAAGTCACTTCACTGCCTCGTGCCTCACTTTCTCCAGCTGTAAAATGGGCATGATGATACTGACCATCTTTGTGTGTGCTATAAGAGCTCGGTATTATCACACAGACAAAAAGTGGGAGGGAGAACTGGGGAACAAGGCAAGGGCCTTGGCTGAAATCACACCGCAGGTCAATTGCAGTGGTGGGAATAGAAGCATGAGTCTTGGTCTGATGCCCAGTCCTGTGCTCTGTCTGCTAGGCCACACTACCTTGCAACACAGCACCTTCTTCTCTGCCCTTGCTTTCCCTCAGTAAGGAAACTCTTGCCTACTAATGAGCTCTAGGAACCAGGACAGACAGGGCCCTGCAACAGTGCAGCAGACTTTATTGCCTTCCCATGGTGCTCAGATCCCATGGAGATAAGCACAGTATAAAGTACCTGGATGGATAGAGAGATTAGATAGAGGAGTGCTGGGTTATAAATGCTTCAGGCCAGGCTGGGGCGGGGGAGAGCGGCAAGCTCTGAAGTAGCCAGGTCCTTCCACCATTAGGGCCTTGAACTTCACCCTGGAGCTGGCTGGTTGCAGAGCACAGATGTGATTGCTCTCAGCCTAACCCCTTCGTGGTGGGCTCAAGGGGTTAGGTGGGGCAAGCGGGTTTTGCCAATCCCACCAAATGCCTGGCTGCAATTGTAAGCACCTAAGACCCTGGAAAATGTGGTGCCTAATTCATTTTTGGATAAGGGTAGCCGTTAAATGCCACAACATGCTGGGTGCTGGATACGCACCTAGTGGGAGACAGAGCCTGCCCTGAACAGCCAGAGAAAGGATGAGACCAGAATGGCAGGAGGCACTGAGGGGCTGTGAGCTGGGATTGAGAGGCATTGGTGGCCAAGCCCAGGGGCAGCAGGGGATTGGGAGTGGGGGGTAACCCCACGCTGAGATAGCAGGTAGCTGTGGGTCAGGATTGAGGGGCACTGGCAGTGCTGAGTGTGGGCAGTCCAGGGCTGGGACAGCAGTGGGGGCTATAGGTTGGGATTAAGGGGTGTTGGCAGAGCTGGGGGGAACACAGGGCTGGGATTGGAGGGGGCCAAGAGGGGCAAGTTTGAGGTTCATTGGCCCCTCAGTCACACTGCAGTGCCCTCTGAGTCAGGAAAGTATCTCCAGCTTTGATTGTTCCTCTGGGTTAATGATTATCTCCACTATTGAGCACAAAGGGCATCCCAGGAGGGCGGGGAGATATAAAGCAAGAACAAGAGGTTTGTGGGGTCAGATGAAGAGCAAAGGCCTGGATCTCTCACACCCTTCTCTCTCCTGCCACTCTGGCTCATTGCAGACACACCAGGGGGGAACCCTGAAAACTGCTCCATCTCAGTGGGAGCCCTGGAGATTTCCAGCAGACTCAAGGAGCTCACCTTCATTCCTTCCTGTCTGGTAAAAAGACCTTGATTTTCCTCCTGGGCTCAGGAAATGCTCTTACCCGGGGCTAGCTTCTGGAGCCCATCACAGCGGTATCTGAGCTGTCTGGCAGATGGAGATCTCAAGCAGTGGGGAGCATCCATTCCCTTGAGTTGGGCTGGGAAGGGAGCAGGCTGAATTTGGATGGGATCATGGGCCTCCCACAGCAGATTTCCCTCCCTACTTCCCCAGAGGTGCCCAAACAATTTGTGTAGTGAATGTGCTGCTGAGAGCCTTGAACCAAACTGTAAAACCTGTATATGATGGAAACCACTTCCAGCCATGGACTGCGGTAGTACCCCTAATTCCAGTACCTATGTACTGCCCTCCCTGTCTTCTGAGTTTAGACTCTGGGGAAGTGGTGGAGGTGGGTGTGAGGGAGAGAGAGCTGAGGAAGGCGGGAGTCACGGGGGGCGGGGGATGACATGCGCTGGCTTAGCACAGGGAATCGGGTCTCCTTTAGCAGCTGTGATAGCCGATTACTTAGTGACAATCTGCAGAGTTGGTCCTTTGGTTCAGGTGGGGAGTATATGAGGGTTTTTTTTAGACACCTAAGTCTCTTTGTGAATCCAGCACTTAGCCTCACTGTGCCTCAGTTTCCCCATCTGTATTATGGGGATAATGGTACAATAAAGACTGTGAGGTGCTCCGATACTACAGCAATAGAAGCAATGTAAGTACCTAAGATAGATCCACCTGTGCCTATGTGCAGGGTTAGCACAGTGCCATTGGGCAGAAGCAAGGGGGCCTCAGGGCTGCAGGTGACCGTCACTCAGCTCTCCAGGCTCCATGCCAACCAGTGCAGCCTGATTTCACCCTAGATGGGGGCGGGGGAACAGGAACTGCCAGACTGGAATGGATCAGAGGCAAGGGGATCCATCTAGCCCAGTAGCCCGATGGGGGACAGGCCAGCACCTGATGCTTCAGGGGAAGGTAACCCTGCAGTAACAGATATGAGATAAACTCCCCTGCCCCATCCCTAGTAGCTCTTACCCAGCGCTTCCCATCAGCGGATCTCAAAGCGCTTCACAAAGGAGGGTGAGTAGCTAGAAAGAAGTTTGAAGCCGGAGTGGAGGCAGGGGGTTGTGGGGACTGTGCCTCACCCGCTCAGTACTGGAAGGGCAGGAAATAGCCCTGCTTTGCCCCGTGTCACTCGGGATCCCCGTATTGAGAGGGGCAGGGGAACAGCCCAGCGCCGGGCTGTGGGGAGGATCATGCACATTGGGCGGAGGGGCGGGTCACATGACAGAGGCTGTCTGCGCAGCTGGGAGCTCTGGGGGGCCTGGCCAGCCATGGGGGGAGAGGCGGGGGCACTGAGGGGCCCCAGGGCTGGAGGAAGAGGTGGGGATACTGAAGGGACTTGTGGGGGGACAGGGAGCCTAGTTTTTAGGCTGACCCGAGTGCCCGGGTGCGGGACTCAAAGCTCCTGTAATGACGCCAGCCTTGGAAAGTCAGACCCTGTGCATTTTGGGGGAGTCAGGGAACTAGGGGCAGGGGTGTGAGGGTGCTGGCTTTAACTACTCCCTGCCAGTGTCACTGGGGGAGATTCTGGTCTTGCAATCAGTTCCCCGCCCCAAGCTCAGCCACCCCATTTTCACTGCCCCCGGGAGGCAGGGAAACCAGGGCACAGAGAAGGGACAGCTTAGTGCTGCTGGTATTTTCCCTGCCCCCCTCAAACCTTTCCTAGCTTCTCCCATTGATAACAGTCCATCCCCCCATTTCCCTTTCCTCTGTTTTCCTCCCCACTCTCTGCTCCCCAGACTCCCCCTTTCCCAGGTTCCAAGCCCAGCACCCATCAGCCATGATCCAGCTCCGGGTCACCCCTGAGTCGTCGCTGGCCGACATGCCGGTGAGGATCCACGTCTCCGGCCTAGCGCCCACCCAGCTGGTGACCCTACAGTTGTCGCTGACGGATGAGAGGGGGGTGCACTTCCAGGCCCGAGCCTTCTACCGGGCAGACGAGGCTGGGGAGGTGGACGTGGAGCGGGCGGCTGCCACGGGGGGCGACTATGTGGGTGTCTGGCCCATGGGCCTCTTCTGGTTCCTCAAGCCGGAGAAGCTCTTCCACAGGCTGATGAAACGGGATGTGATGAGCGGCCCCTTTTGCTTCCAACTCGACCTCTTTGACTCCTGCCAGCTTCTTCCCTCACCTCAGGTGGTGCCCCTGGCCACTTGCACCGTGGAGAGGTGGTACGTGGGCCCCGGAGTGGAGCATGTCCCGATCAAGGAGGGCCGGATCCGAGGGGCCCTATTCCTGCCCCCTGGTGAGGAAACTGGCTCATCGCATCCCTGCCTCTTGCATCCCTTATCTCTGTTCTCCCTTCCCAGCCCAGCCTGGTGTCCCCTTCCCACCTCTCTCTGGTGCTTGTCTTGCCCTGTTTGCCATGCACAAGATCCTCTTGTACCCCCCACCCCAAAGGGTCAGTCTCCCTGCAATAGGGCATGACCATCAGGTAAGCTCATTGCAGACTCTGTCCTCCTCCCCGGTGTCCCAACAGGTCCAACAGCTTGTCCCCCTTCCCTCTGTCACAGCACCCCCTGCTGGAGAGGGCGGGGTGGGACAGCTGCAGGCTCCCTCCCCTCCATGGTGTCACAGAAATGCCATCCACTGACATATCAACATTTGTATTCAGCATAAAGCCAGACTCTCCCTGTTCTCTTCCTAAATCACCCTGATTCCCTGCCATAGTGAATAACAAGCCCTTCCTGGTTGCTGAAGCAGATGTCTGGGGTCCCACTGCAACAAGCTCATCTGGAGGCCGTCCATTCCGCAGGCCTGGTTGGGGGAGTATATCGTTGCTTTTAGCTCAGCTAGTTTGGCTGCACAGCCCTGGCTGCAGCGATCACAGGCTGTTGGTTTCCCTGGACCAAAGATTGGGTTTAGGTGGAGCTTATAAATGCATTTAGCTTTTTATCGGTAAACATCAATAAACATTGATTTCACCAGACACATACAAACTGACAGAAAATTATTTCCATCGATAATAATCCAAGTTTGCTGATAAACAAAGTAAGACAAATGCTGGCTGAGAACAGTAGAGTTTGATTAAAGGATAGCGACTGTATATTCTGATGTCATGTTGATAGTTTGTATTTTAACGGTTGTAAAATTTTAACTTTTTAAATCTCAATATCTGCTGCCGTTAAATAATTATTGTCTGACCCCTCTCCCCATAATTTTCCACAACAGTGAACATTTTGATCGATAAATTTTTTTAAACATGCTTGAAATCCATAATTTTTGCACAACTGTGAAAATTTAAATCAATAAAAATAGAAAAAATGCTTAAAAATAAACATCAATATTATCTATTGAAATTATAAAAAAGAATTCTCCCCCCCCACCCCGCCACTTATAACAGCTTCGAGGCTCATCAAGAAGTTAATTCTCTTTAGAGCCAATTCTCAGAGGATCAAATACAACGAAAACTTCCAAACTAATCACTCGGCCCCTCAGAAAAAACAGAGGTTGCCAACTCCAGGTGTTCAAAAATCACCAGATTGGCTTAAAAATCTTGAGATTTGAAAAATAATAACTATAGGGTTCTTTCTGTTGGGCATCTGCTTTCTGAGCATCTATGGGTCACATTTAACATTTCTCCAACAATGGGAGCTAGAAACTATTTTTTAAAGAAAATGAAAGCTGAGATCCTCAGGAGCATTAAAGAAAATCCCCAAATCTCACGAGACCTCAAGATGAAATGGTGAGAGTTGGCAATAGTCCTGTGGTGTTGGCTTCAACACATGAACGACAGGAATATGCAGTTCCTTAAGAGGCAGTGGCCCAGATCAACAAAGGTATTTAGGCCTCTAACTTCCATTGATATCCAGTTCAGTGGAAGACTTTTGCACAAGTGAAATAGATTCCTGTTCCTGTGATCCTCCCTCTCTATTGAGCCCTAGTTTGCCTTGGAAAACAAGCTAAGCCCTTAGCCCTGGGGTCGCCATAACTAACTGCTGTGTTTTTCCCTTTCTCCACAATGCCTCTCTCCCCCGTTCTCTGCAGGGCCAGGCCCCTTTCCGGGGGTGATCGACATGTTTGGCGGGGCCGGCGGGCTCATTGAGTTCCGAGCCAGCCTGCTCGCCAGCCGGGGCTACGCCGTACTGGCGCTGGCGTTCTTTGGCTATGACGACCTGCCACGGGTGCTGGCAGAGGTAGACCTGGAGTATTTCGAGGAAGCAGCCAACCTGCTCTTGAAACACCCCAAGGTATGTCCCACTCTTTCACTAGGGTCCCTTCACAGCCACTGGATCAGGGGCTCCAGCCTAGATATCGGACATGTAGCAGGTCCTGGCTACGACTCTCACCCATGGGATCTACCCCTCCCTGGTGTCACAGCACCCCCTGCTGGGGAGGATGGAGCTGGGCAGTGCAGGCTCCTCCCTCAGGGTCACATTGCCCCTTGCTAAGGAAGGCGGGGCTGGGCAGTGCAGGCTCCTCCCCCTCCATGGTGTCACAGCACCCCCTGCTGGGGAGGATGGGGCTAGGCAATATAGGTTCCTGCCCCACCGGGTGTCCCAGCACCACCACTGGGGAGGACAGGGCTGGGCAGTGCAGGTTCCTGCCCCAGGGTCATAGTGCCAGGATTGGCTAGTGCAGGCTCCATCTTCTTCTGTGTCACAGCGCCTCCTGCAGGCTCCTCCTGGTCCCATCCTGTGCTGGCTCCAAATTGCTGATTCCCAGGCTGTTGGCATTATTGTTCCAATGTGGCTCCTCGTGGGTTTTTCAGGTGAGAGGCCCAGGCCTCGGAGTGATCGGGGTGTCCAAAGGGGCTGAGGTCACGCTGGCCATGGCTGCCTTCTTAGAGCAGGTGGTGGCTGCCGTCTGGATCAATGGCACAGGATTCCTGAATGGCACGCCACTGCGTTACAAAGGGGTCCACATCCCCCACATCCCCTACTGCCCTGAGCGGCTGCTCATCACAGAGATGGGGGTCCTGGACAACTACCACGTCTTCCAGGACCCCCAGGACCCGGCCCACGCAGCTGCCGCCATCCCTGTGGAGAAGGCTCAAGGGGAGGTGCTCTTCGTGGTGGGAGAAGCCGACCGCAATTTTAACAGCAAACTGTTTGCTGAGATGGCCATAGAGAGGATGAAGAGCCACGGGAAGAAGAACTACACCCTGCTCTCGTACCCCGGAGCCGGGCACCTGATCGAACCGCCGGGGTCCCCACTGTGCAGCATCTCAGTGATCCGGGGGAGCCCCAGACCTGTGCACTGGGGGGGTGAGCCAGAGCCCCATGCCAAAGCTCAGGAGCATTCCTGGCAGGAGATCCTGAACTTCCTTGACCGCTGTCTCGTACCCACCAGCAACCTGTAACAGCCAAGGGAGGGGGGGGCCAGGGGGACCCCCTCCTGCCAGGCTGGGGGAGCTCCTCCCATCCCCCCAGCCTGATCAACATAATAAATACTGAGAACATAGAAAGAATCTGTGAGAAGCTTCCAGGGGAGCACTAGGGATGGGGGTGGGGGCAAGGGCAAGTGCCCACACAAGGAAGCAGGCTGGCCTGCTGCTTAAGTCACTGCCCTGGATTTGGGAGACCTAGGCTCAAGTCTCAGCCCTGCTGCTGACACCATGGGTGGGTCACTGAATCTTTCTAAGCCTCTGTTCCCTGTCTGTAAAATGGGGATAATGCTTCTCCCATGTCTACGTACACAGCAAGCTCATCGATGGAATGAGCAGTTCTTAGTGTGTGTGTGGTGCCCAGCTCTTAGCTGGTAAAGAGGGCTATGTAGGGGAGGGCACAACTTTGAAGGGAGAAGGGGACACCCTGCATTTATAGGCAGGGGAATCCACAGGAGATAATTAGTTTAGATACAAGAGAACAGGTATCCCTCATTAGGTTATAACTAAGGCTAAGATTTTTTCACAGATATTTTTAGTAAAAATCACAGCCCGGTCACAGGCAATAAAGAAAAATTCACAGAAGCCTGTGACCTGTCCCTGACTTTTACTAAAATTATCCATCACAAAATGGGGAGCCGCTACACAGCTGCAGGGGCCTGGCGGGGAGCTCTGGGGGCCCCCCACCATCCATGGGGGCTCAGAGTTCCAGGGTCCCCCTCCTCCGCACCTCTGAGCTGTGGGGTTCCCCATTGCCAGAGGCTGAGAGCTGTGGGGGCCAGCCAGAAGCTGCAGGGTCCCCACTCACTCATTTGGAGCTTCCCTGCGCCCATGGTGGCGAGGAGCTGCAGGGTACCCTGTGCCCAGCGGCAGGCAGGTGTTGCAGGGAGCTGTGAGGGTCCCCCCACTGCCCACGACAGCCAGTAGCTGCAGGGACACAGCCTCCCACGGTGGCTGGGAGCAGCTGGGTCTCCCCTGCCACCTGTGGTGGCCGGGAGCTGCGGGGTCCCCCACCACCCACGGCAGCTGGACGCTGCAGGGTCCCCCCACTGCCTCGGAGCTCTGGGGCCCCGCTGCCTTCGGTGGCAGGGGTACCCTGCAGCTCCTTGCCACTCTGGGTGGCGGTGGGACTCGTCAGCTCCCCAGCCACTTTGGGCTAAAGTCACGGAGGTCTTCGTAGCCTTAGTTATAACAAGTTCAAAGTGAATTAAACTGCAGCCATTGCACCAGATATTACATTGGATCTTCTGATGTCCTCACCCTGCCCTCTTAGCTCCCAGAGAAAAGCTTGGTTACTGCACATCCACGGCTGCTTGGTTTCCAAGGTGATTCACTGAAAATGACGTTAAAGTGAGACGGCCCCATTGTGTCATGATAATTTACAGAAAACAATCTCATCATCATGGCTGTGAATTAACTACCATGCTAGCCTGGGGAACAGCCATCATTGTCTCCTGCGGCTAAACGCCGGCCCTGCAGAGCTAAGAGCAGGAGCCTGAATGGCTTGAGTTCCTTGCTGTAACTGAGATGGAGCCTCAGACAATCAAGCACAAAGAGGGGTGCGGGGGTGTCATACTCAGTGAATAATGGGCTATGTCTAGGCTGAGGGGGCCATATACCCTTGTACAAAGGGGCAATCTTTCTTGTTGCCCTTCTTCATATCCATAACCCATGAGCTTTCGCTGCAACATAAATCCACGAGACACAGACTGTGCTCCAGGTTGGGCGTGATACTGATTGAGGAGGATTAGGGGAATAATCCTTGTGTTTTAAAGGCCCCAGCCCAGGCTTTCACCATAGAAGGGTGACACAGACTGTTCATGTCACTTCCCCCTTCGCTAAGTAGCACCTAACATTACTCCTCACATCCAGTTGTGCCCCTGGGGTGGATTAGGCTCAAACAGTGATGAGCTATTCTGCTGTGGGGGGAACAAATTAATGAGCCTTGGGGCTGATTAGAAAGGAGCATTTGTTAAAGGGGCATTGTCCTGTTGAAAAAAATCCTACCTGAAAAGCCACACAAATATCCTTCGCTATGTTCACGTTAGTTCTTCTGACAGAAATTTTTTTTAAGCATTTAACTGATTCAGCAACAGGACGTTAACTTACTTACTTTTTCTGTCCTTTTGCTAAATGACAATAGGCTCATCAGCTTCAGGGCTGTGGGTTGTCAGTGTCTGGTCAATTTCATCTCCCTCTCTTGTGCTAGCACAAAGTCTGACTCAGTTATAACTGCAAAAGTCGGGGGACCAGCACCATTAACATTTAAATGTGACCTTGGATCTGGGCTGATGATAGTACAGTCCCAGGGTTTAACCCAGTTCCAGGGGCACAGAGCTGTGCATGACACAGCTGAGAAGGGGTGGGACAAGCTGGCTTTAAGCCACCTTTGCATTCTGCCGGCCCTCAGAGCTGCCAAGGGCAGATTTGACCCCTAGCATAATTTGGAGAAATCTCAGGACAGCTCTTAAATTCTGCTGGCGTGGTATGATCCCCAAGGGCCTGCTATGCCAGCCATGGATTGTTGAAACACAGTGCACTATGTTCCATCAATGGCCACTAGCCAGGAAGGGCAGGGATGGTGTCCCTAGCCTCTGTTTGCCAGAAGCTGGGAATGGGCGACAGGAAAGGGATCAGTTGATGATTACCTGTTCTGTTCATTCCCTCTGGGGCACCTGGCATTGGCCACTGTCGGAAGACAGGATACTGGGCTAGATGGACCTTTGATCTGACTCGGTATGGCTGTTTTTATGTACTATGAATGTACCCACTCCATGCTGGGGAGAAGGGTAGCATGAGTTCAAAGCAATAATCATGAAGTATTATTTACACCTTCACCTAACACATGAGCCAGGGGGTCACCCAATGCAATCAATAGGCAGCAGGTTTAAAACCAACAAAAGGAAGTATTTCACACGACGCACAGTCAAGATGTGGAACTCCTTGGCGGGGGATGTTGTGAAGGCCAAAACTAATGGGTCAAAAAATAATTAGAAAAGTTCATAGAGGATAGGTCCATCAATGGCTGTTAGCCAGGATGGGCAGGGATACAACCCCATGCTCTGGGTGTTCCAAGCCTCTGACTGCCAGACTCTGAGTGGATGCCAGGCAGGCCCACCAATGGGGGCGTGAGGGGGCAAAAGGGGCAATTGCCCAGGGGCCCGGGTGATTTAAAAGGGCTCAGGGCTGCAGGGCTCCTAGGCATAGGCACCAAGTGGGTGCTGAGCACCCACCGGCGGGCCCCTTCCCCCCCCGAGCCTCCCACCAGTGACAGCCCCATCAATCAGCTTGTCCCCCTTCCACCCAGTACCTCCCGCCCGCCACCATCAGCTGTTTGGCGGCATGCGGAAGGCACTGGGCGGAGGGAGAGGAGCAGGAGTGGGGAGGGGGTGGGCCTGGGCGACTTATGGCTCAGATGCCAGGAGTGGAAGGAGCAGGACCAGCCCCTTCCAGCCACTGAGACACTCCTCTGCAGCCCTGCGCGGCGGCTGCCTTAGAGAGCCTGACTGGGGAGGTCACTTCCATTTCCTGCCCGGGCTCGGGTGCCGGGGTCCCCAGCAGCTGAGCCGGGCGGGGAGTGGAAGCCACCTCCTCCTCAGCCAGGTATCTCAGGCAGCTGCGGGGCAGGGCTGCAAAGCAGCGACCGGGAGGGTCCAGGGTTTTAAGGGGCTCTCTCCTGCTCCCCGACGGGACTCCTGCCCACCAGGGTGAGCGGCAGAAAGTGCCAGGGGGGTGGGGTAGGCGCAGCGGGAGGACAAAGTGCCCCCCCTTGCAGGTAACGTGGGATGAGGAGAGCACGGTGCCCCTGGGCTGGGCAGGGAGTAGACACATGGCCTGCCCTTTAGATTGTGCCCCCCCCCCACTATAGGGAGGCACCAGTTATATATGGGGCACCCTCGGGGGACGGGGCGGAACAGGGAAGGGAAGAGGTGGGATGGGGGTGGGGCATTGAGGGAAGGGGCCTAGGACAGAGCGGGGGATCAAGCACCCCCCGGGAAATCTGGAAGTTGGTGCCTATGCTCCTAGGCATGTGCGGGGTGGTACCGGCGGCGGCAAAGGCTGCCGGGCAGGCATGTGGAAGCCCTGGCCGTGCCAGAAGAGCATGCCCTGCAGAGCAGCCGGTAGCAGCTCGCTGGGCACCAGCGGGGACCCATTGACTGTTTTGCCCTGGGGCCCAGAATTGCTGTCGGTGGGCCTGAGGGGATGGTTCACTCGATAAATTGCCTGTTCTGTTCATTCCCTTCTTAGCACCTGGCACCGGCCACTGTCAGAAGAAAGGGTACTGGGCTAGATGGACCATTGGTCTGACCAGTATGGCTATTCTAATATAATCTATGTGGGAGATGGATTCTGAACAAGCACAACCAGTAATGCCTTTCCCAAGAGTGCAGGTGGAAATTCCCCACATAATAACAGAGCTATGGGCAAGACAGCAGAGTCAGGGAATGAGCTGATCCCAGTTCACATGGCTCGCAGCCCACCTGATCCCATTGAGGTCAGTTGGATTCTGCTCTGAACATGGCCCATGGGATCTGAGGTCCTGGAGGAAACTTCTGGGCCCATCAGATCCCAAGCTGGTGTAGCTCTGAGCTGGGCATTGCCAAAGACCCCTGACAAAACCACTGACACACTGTTATCTTCTATCATATAGTCTAGGCTAGTCCGGTGGCTGTCCCAGAAAGTCTGTGTTGCTCCCGTCCCACGTCAGACCAAAACCCTAGGCAGGATAATGGGAATAAACATGGTTGATCTCAACTTCTGCTTTCCTTAAGGAAAAATTCCTCTCTGGGGGTTTGCTGGGTGGGAGATTTCTGGCTCTGAATGCAGCTTTTCCAGTCTGTCAGGAAGTCCCTCTGAGAAGAAGCCCCGAGTGACCAGTCATCATTCACAGACCCATGAGACCCACCTGAACTCTAAATTCCCCCATTCTGAGCCTGGAGTGCAACTGATTCCCTGCTTTTCCCCTTGCTCAGTCTCTACTAACTTCCCAATCCCTCCCCACTTGCCTCTAGCCCACCTGTCACCCTCCAACTCCTGTGCTGCCCTCCCAGCCAGCTGCCATTTCCTTGTCATCCTAGATCGGCTTGGACGGGGTGGCATAGTGCCCCCTTTTGTAATGTTCTGGAACCTGCCCACCTGGTTACCCCTGTTGCAATGTGCTGGGACTCCAGGTTGGTAGCCACGCCCCCTCCCAGCCTCAGCCCTCCCTTTGTTGCTATAGCACCCCTTCTTTTAATGTTCCGGAATCCTTCCATCTCGTTGCCACAGTCACCCCATTAAAATATCAGGGGAAGGAGTTTTTATCTCAGCTGTGGTTGACATGCAGGGAGCTGCTTAGTGTTCTCTGGTCCAATGTCATCTGCAGAGTGGGTCACCGCGAAGCAGGGCCGGCTCCAGGCACCAGCGTAGGAAACAGGTGCTTGGGGCGGCCAATTCAAAGGGGCGGCACTCCCGTCCAGCATCGGGGCAGCACGTCCAGGTCTTTGGCGGCAATTTGGCGGCGGGTCCCTCATTCCCTCTCTTCCACTTTGAGCTGCCGCCAAATTGCCGCCGAAGAGGAAGAACCCGCTGCCTAGGGTTACCATATTTTAAAAAAAAAAAGGACACTCCACGGAGCCCTGGCCCTGCCCCTTTCCCACCCCAGCACTGCCCCAACCCCGCCCATTCCCCGCCCCAACTCCGCCCATTCCCCGCCCCTTCCCCAAAGTCCCCACCCTAACTCCCCCTCCTCCCTCCCAGCCACACAAAAAGGGCTGCCCCAGCGCTACCGGCTTCACGGTTTGCCGGGCAGCTTCCAGACCCTGAGCCCCCGGCCGGCGCTTCCCCAGCGCAGCTGAAGCCCGGAAGGGGAAGCGCCCAGCCGGGGGCGCAGGGTCTGGAGGCTGCCCGGCAAACTGTGAAGCCGGTAGCGCTCGGGCTTCGGACAGCCCCCATGCCACTGGACCCTGCGCCCCCAGCTGGGCACTTCCCCTCCCGGGCTCCTGCGGCTGTGCTCCTCCCCTGATTCTTTGGCTCTGTTTAAGAGCCGAGCTGCCCGAGTGCTATTGGCTTCGGGCAGCCCCCATGCCTCTGAACCCTGCACCCCCGGAGCCCAGGAGGGAAAGTGCCTGGCCGGCAGCTCAGGGTCCGGAAGCATGGGGGCTGCCTGAAGCCAGTAGCGCTCAGGCAGCTCGGCTCTTAAACAGAGCCGAAGAGTCAGGGGAGGAGCACAGCAGCCGCGGGAGGGGAAGTGCCCGACCGGCGGTATTTTTCCCGGACATGTTCGGCTTTTTGGCAATTCCCCCCAAACTGGGGTTTGATTACCAAAAAGCCAGACATGTCCGGGAAAAACCAGACGTATGGTAACCTTACCGCTGCCAAAGTGCCGCTGAAGAAGCCGAAGTGCCGCCACTTGTCTTTTTTTTTTTTTTTTTGCTGCTTGGGGCAGCAGAAAAGCTGGAGCCGGCCCTGCCGTGAAGTGAGCCTTCACTCATTCTGAAACTGAAGCTAGTGTAGACGGCAGCTGTTTTCTGAACAAGGACCCAAGCCTGGCAAACACTTAACCATAAGCATCGAATTCAGTGGCACAACTCGTGCTTCAAGTCAAGCATGTGCTTATGCATTTTATTGGCTCCTGGCCCAAAAGGGGTTTCCCGTAGTCAGCTCCTGACATGAGCTCTGTGACCCCTGCTGGTTTCCCATCAATTTCCAGCAGGCATTTAAGATGTTGGCTTGAGGTGTAAAGCATGCTCTGTGTCCAATTCAACTGCATGCCCCAGCTAATGCAGCAGCAGCTGGGAAGCGATACGTTTTCTGGCAATATGTCATTTGGCCACTGGATGTCTCTGTGTGTTCTGTAGACTTCCAGATGCAAAGCCTGGTTCTCATTTAATGATATTCCCTGCTCTTGTCGAGAGCTCTTTATCTCAAAGCACTTTACAAAGAAGGCCAGGAGCATTATTCTCATTGCACAGATGGGGAAATTGAGGAACCAGGAGGTGAAGGCCCCGATTGGGAGTTTGGTGCCTAAATACCTTTGAGGAGCTGATCTAGAGTAACTTGCCCAGCCCAGGATCCCTGCAGGCCAGCAACAGAGCTGGGAATAGAAACCAGGTCTCCTGAGCCAGTGCGCTATCCACTGGGCCACTCTGTGCCAAACAGTCTCATTGCTGCCCCATGCACCCCCAGCTATCCCAGTTCTGGACCCCAATACAGCTTGGGCCCTGCTGTTCTGCTCTGGGGCCCTCTCAGGGCACTGGGAATTCAGTGCTATTTTGAGTTTTACATAAGCACTTGTTATGTTTGGGGTGGGAAGTGGAGCGGCTGAAAATTCCTGGATGGGGCAAGATTACCTCCTGCCCCTGTTGCAAATCCCCCATAAGAACATAAGAACGGCCATACTGGGTCAGACCAATGGTCCCTCTAGCCCAGTATCCTGTCTTCGGACAGTGGCCAATACCAGGTGCTTCAGAGGAAATGAACAGAACAGTCAATCATCAAGCGATCCATCCCCTGTCACCCACTCCCAGCTTCTGGCAGTCAGAGGCTGCGGCCCTGACCATCCTGGCTATTAGCCTGTGGTGGGTTAGACCCCCCATCCGGGATGCCACCTGATGTGCTGGGGTCTCACTGAGCCCACCCGTTCCACCAGCCTGGGCTTCCTCACCCTGTCTATGCTGTGCCAGGCCCTCAAGCCTTCTCTAGAACACACACACCAGTAAGGCCACACCCAGCTGCAGACACAGACTGAAATCAGCTCTGTGTGAGAGAATTCAGCTCGGAGGTTCACCCAGCACGCACGCGCACACCCCCTTTGGGGACTAAACCCAAAATAATATTGTCTTGCACTATATAGAAAAATCTGCACAGCGCAAGCTCATAAAAATTGCCCTCTCCCTCAATGTGGAGAGAGATATGCACAGCTGCTTGCCCCCTGCCCCAGACATGAATTGCACAAACTGGGTTATGTTATAAACAACAAATAAGTTTAATAACTACAAAAGGTAAATTTTAAGTGATTATAAGGGATAGCAAACAGTACAAAGCAGATTACTGAGCAAATGAAACAAAACACACAAACTAAGTTAATATATTCAAGAAACAGGTTACAAAATGTAATTACTCACCCTAAATGTTGTTTTAAGCAAGTCACAGTGTTTCTGGAGTTCCAGCACTGAATGCAGCATGTCTGATTACCAGCCTTGGGGACAGGTGGCGTACGTGTGCATTCGGTGCAAGGAGCTCTTGGCCCTCAGAGACCAAGTACAGGCTCTTACTATTCACACATAGAATCTCTATCCATAGAAATTCCATGGCAGTGGTTTCCAAAACTTTTTAACGTTACCCTTGTCTTTGGCCAAACCCCTCCCCGAGCTGTGGTTGGGAGCTGCGGCCAGGAACAGGGCTGGGGTGCCACAGGTGGGGGCCAGGGGATGCAGGCGGGGCCGGGCCAGAAGCGGAGCCACGGCTGGGGATGGGGCTGGGAGCTGGGGCCGGAGCAGAGGTGAGGGCAGAGAGGGGCTGGGTGGCATTCCCTCCCTGCCCCCTGTGGGGGCTGGCCTGGGGCTGCACCCCTCCCCCAAATGTTAATAAACTGGATAGTCCCCATTCTGCTACTGGACTTCTGCCTGCATTTTTGTCAGGTTTTGGTTTGGGGGTGGGGGTCTTTATCGGTCTACGTCTAGAGAATGTTCATCAGGTGTATCTGGCTCTCCCATTCCCTCTCTAAACTCCCCCACAAAACTCCTCTGTTAGCTCCTCCTGTTCCCCCTTCATTAGCTTCCTGATCTTTATAGTCCAGCGTATTTGCACGAAGCCCAGAGCTTTCCATTAACGAGAAGACGTGACTGTCAGCAGCTGGGACTTTTGAAAATCGTTAGCCATCGATGGATATCTGTACACAGTGTAAATAAAGGCTTTGGAAGATGTAAAGGGCAGGGGAACATTCCTTTATGATCAAGAAAATAAGTCTGCATTCCAGGTTTGTGATGTCATCCCATTTTGTTTGAGCAGTTACGACTCAGGAACGATATAACCCAGGGGGAGGGAGGGAGGGGTTTCCTAAGGTTCCATGCAAACTCGTCACTTTCACTTTTCAAGGCGATTGCAAAGTTGTCTGTGCTCAGAGACATGGAGTGATGAAAAGGCTGAGGGTGAAATTCTGGCCCTACTGAAATCAATGGCAAGGATCCCCTGGAGTTCAGTGGGGCCAGGATTTCACCCCTGAAGTCAAGTCCAGGGAAGCTCAGATTTTAACAATGGGAAATGGGGGCATCTTTATTCCTGGTGGGTGTGAGACGAGTATGGGCCTCTTGGGAGGGGAGGAGAGATGGTGCATGAGGGTGCCTGTGATGATGCACACTTCTATTGCGGGGGTGGGGGGACCTATCAGTGTGGGTACCTCTGTACTGTGCTCATGGGGTATGATTGCAGCTTGACTAGACATATGTGAGCTCACTTTGCTCTAGCCAGCTCAGGTACCAGCTCAGTGAAGCTGCGGCAGCCCTGAGAGTAATTACCCAGGATCCTAGGCGGGTTTGTACAGCCCACACTGCCGTGGCTTCACAGTAGGAGGACCCGAACCTCTGGTTTTGATCAGAAATTCCAACCTGGGCCTGAGAATCCAACACGTTTCTGTGAAAAGTTTCCATTTCAGCCAACTGATTGAAAACAACGTTTAGTCGAAAAATTCCCAACCAACTCCAGCCCTAGGACCTGTTTGGGGGGGAGACAGAGGAACGGACTGGGGAGGAACAGACCAGAGAGGACACAGCAGAGAAACCAGCATCTCAGCCAGGTAAGAGGGGAGTCTTATGGGGCCAAGTGGGGCTTTCCCCCTTCAAACCAAGGACGTGGGCACTCGCGGCTCCCCTTGTTTCCTTCATTGACCCGCACCCAGCCCCAGCCGTCAGTCGCACTTTCCGGCTGGCTGTACAGGACATCGCAACGAGAACCATCTTCCGCCCTCTCTTGGCCATCATGCTCCCCTTCGTCCGCTCACGCACCGTGTGCTCCGTTGCCGCGCTATCTCGCCTTTTGCCAGCCAGAGGCACGATCCACCGCCCTCCTGCCCCTTATCTGCACCAATCACCTGGGTGACCTGTGCGGCGAAGACAAGGCCTCAGAGGGGCCTGTTATCGGAAGCAATGAATATGGGAGGGTTTGGGTGGCTGCAGGGTTATCGGGGGTGGGGGGGAAAGGTGCTTGTCACTGGAGGGGTGGGAGGGGAGGGAAAGGGATGGTAGGGTTACCATCCGTCCGGGTTTCCCCGGACATGTCCGGGTTTTTCAGCTGTAAATGGCCGTCCGGGGGGAGATTTCTAATCAAGTAGAAATGTCCGGGATTTCCCCCTGCCTCTCATGTGGAGTGCGGCGCGGCTGATTGGACGCCTGGCCTGATTGAAAGCCACTCGCAGCCACTAGGGCCTCTAGCAGCCAGAGTCCCTCCCCCTCCCCCACTCCCTCCTCCCCCACAGAGCAGCGCGGCAGTGTTTGATTCCATGTGGAGCCTGCATTTCTCCCTCTGCCAGGTGAGCGGGGGGAGCAGGGCAGGCAGCGGGAGGGTGGGGGTGTGTGTAGAGGCTGCAGGGGCAGGGCAGACAGGGGGCACAGAGGCTGCAGGGCGAGTGGGGAGCAGGGGGCACAGAGGCTGCAGGGGCGGGGGGTGCAGAGGCTGCAGGGTGAGTGGGGAGCAGGGGGCACAGAGGCTGCTGGGGCAGGGGGGTGCAGAGGCTGCAGGGGCAGGGCAGGCAGGGGGCGCAGAGGCTGCAGGATGAGTGGGGAGCATGCGGCACAGAGGCTGCAGGGCCGGGGGGGCTGCAGAGGCTGTAGGGGCAGGGAAGGCAGGGGGTGCAGAGGCTGCAGGGCGAGTGGGGAGCAGGGGGCACAGAGGCTGCAGAGGCGGGGGGTGCAGAGGCTGCAGGGGCAGGGCAGGCAGGGGGCGCAGAGGCTGCAGGGCGAGTGGGGAGCAGGGGGTACAGAGGCTGTAGGGGCAGGGGGGTGCAGAGGCTGCAGGGTGAGGAGGAGCAGGGCAGGCAAGGGCATAGAGGCTGCAGGGGCTGCGGGGCGAGTGGGGAGCAGGGAAGCACTTAGCAACCCCCAACCAAGATCAGAGAGGGAGGGAGGAGGGGGAATGCGGGGTGCTCAGAGGAGGGGGCAGAGTTGGGGCAGGGACTTTGGGGAAGGGGTTGGAATGGGGGCGGAGAAGGGGTGGGGTTGGGGCGGGGAAGGGGGCGGGGAAGGGACGGAGTTGGGGCAGGGCTGGGGGCGGGACCGGGGCCCCGTGGAGTGTCCTCTTTTTTAAATGTTTGAATATGGTAACCCTAAGGGATGGTGACTATGCCCAGTTCTGCCTGGAGATTAGCGGGAACTCAGCACTTTCACTTTCCAGACTTCGAGCCTGATCCAAAGCCCGCTGACACCCACAGCAGCCTTTCCCCGGGTAGCAACAGGTTGGAGGTCAGGCCGATTGTCAGTTACAGCTTAAATCTAATTGTTTTACCCAGATGTTCACTGCCAGGGTCGCCCAGAGGATTCAGGGGGCCTGGGGCAAAGCAATTTCGGGGGCCCCTTCCATAAAAAAAAGTTGCAATACTATAGTAACATGTATTTGGAAATGTAAAAAATAACTAGTGAAATACATTCAAAAATTAATTTGTAATAATTTGAAAATACACGAAATACATTATTAAAAAATATTAAATGCTTTAATGGTATGTATACATTTGCAATTACATAATGGGCTGTTGCTGGGTGATGGTGATGGTTGGTGCCAATGGGCTGTCGCTGCCTGGGAGTGGTGCTGCTGTTGCCCAGGGCTGGGTGGGGAGCTGGGCTCTGGGTTGGGGGGTGCCTGGCTCACAGTGGCTGGACTCAGGGCTGTGGGGAGATGGGGTCAGGGGGGTGTCTGGCTCAGAGGAGCTGGGCTCGGAGCTGGGGGTCAGGGCTGTAGGGGGCAG
>NC_048301.1:133854758-133969493 GCF_013100865.1 Trachemys scripta elegans | reverse complement strand
GGGGGGTGTCCAGCTCAGAGGGGCTGGACTCGGAGCTGGGGGTCAGGGCTGTGGGGGATGGGGTCGGGGGTGCCCAGCTCAGAGGGGCTGGGCTCGGAGCTAGGGGTCAGGGCTGTGGGGGAGATGGGGTCGGGGAGGTGTCCAGCTCAGAGGGGCTGGACTCGGAGCTGGGGGTCAGGGCTGCAGGGGATGGGGACATGGGGTGTCCAGCTCAGAGGGGCTGGGCTCGGAGCCGGGGGTCAGGGCTATGGGGGATGGGGTCGGGCGGGGTGCCCAGCCCTGGCCCCTTACCATGCTGCTTACCCTCTCTCCCGGAGCCTCGGTGCGCCACCTGCAGCAGCGTGGTGTCTCCAGGGGCCTGAGCTCCCGCCGCTCGGCTGCAGCTCGCAGCCCCGCCCCCTTACCGGCTGAGACACTGGGGGATGGAGGAAGACGGAGGCGGGGGGAGCCTCTGACATACTCGTGGGGGCCCCTGCGGGGCCTGGGGCAAATTGCCCCACGTGTCCCCCCCTCTGGGCAGCCCTGTTCAATGCCCCTAAATCCAGTCTTGAGCCACCTCCCTATCCCTGCCCCTCTGCTATTCCAGCCCTGGTGTTCCACAGCCAGCTCTGCTGATTGGACCTTGGTGTGTCTAGCCCCACAGAATCTCCTGCTATTCCAGCCCTGGGCTCCCCATCCCACAGCTCTGCCAATGCCACTCAATCCTGACTCAGCCACCTGTTATAGCAGCCCTGAGCTCTCCCCAGCCACCAGCTCTACTGATGTCCCTCAGTCCCAAACTGCAGCCCCCTGCTATTGCAGCCCTGGGTTTCCCATGCTCACAGCCAGCTCTGCTGATGGCCCTCAATCCTGACCCGCAGCCCTCTGCTATTCCATTCCTGCCCTGCTCCCCAAGCTTTGTTGATGTCCCTCAATCCCACCCTGTAATGCCCCTTTCTATGTAAGTCCTGTACCCCCACAAAGCCTTGATGAAGAATCTGAGTCCTACACTACACTTCTAGTCCTGGGCCTCTCACAGCTCTGCCAATGGACTTCTATTTTATGTTTCCTATAAGCACTTATGTTTACGGGGGAAACCTCAAACTGGAGCCATAGGCAGGTCTCAGATAATGCTGGACTCCCTCCCACCCAACCCTCGAGACAGGCTTTTGTCAGCATCCTAAGATCACAGAATCATAGAAGATTAGGGTTGGAAGAGTCCAGTGTTTTTCAAAGTTCAAGTCGCAGCATGCAAGGCACTGGGTCACCTTGCTCAGTGACCCAGCGGCTCTGGTCAGCATTGCTGACCGGGACATTAAAAGTCCCATCGGCGGTGCTGGCCAGCTAAGGCAGGCTAGTGCCTACCTGCTCTGACACCTTGCTTCGCTCCGGAAGTGGCCAGCAGCGGGTCCGGCTTCCAAGCAGGGGTCCACAGGGCTCCATGTGCTGCCCCCGCCCGAGCACCAGCTCCGCATTCCCACTGGCTGGTTCCCGCTTGTGCACCTCCACCTGCTGGAGGTGCACAAGACCTGCTGCTGACCGCTTCCGGGGCGCAGCACAGTCCGCGGTGCCAGGACAGGCAGGAAGGCTGTAACGCTGACCGGGAGCCGCCGGAGATAAGTCCGTGCCTCAACCCCATGTCCCAATCCCCCACCCCAGCCCTGAGTCCCCCCAAACCCAGAACCCCCTCTTGTACCCCAAAGCCCTCATCCACAGCCCCACCCCAGAGCCTGCACCCCCAGCCCAGAGCCCTGATCCCCTCCCACACCCCTCATTCCCGGCCCCACCCCGCAGCCCTCACCCCCACAGCCCTCACCCCCGCACCCCAGCCCTCTGCCCCAGCCCTGAGCCTCTCCCACACCCCAAACCCTGCATCCCCACCTCCACTGGGTCATGGGCATCAACAATTTTCTTCAACTGGGTCCCCAGAAAAAAAGTTTGAAAACCACTGATCTAGTCCACACCCCTGCTCAAAGCAGGACCAACCCCAACTAAATCATCCCAGCCAGTGAAATAGTTTTTCTAAATATCCAACCTAGACCTCCCCCACTGCAACCTGAGACTCCTTGTTCTGTCATCTGCCACCACTCAGAACAGCTGAGCTCAGGGGAGGGCAAACTACGGACCACGGGATTGCCAGCCTTGTGGCGCAGCGGGGCTAAGGCCGGCTCCCTGCATGCCCTTGCCTTGTGCCGCTCCCAGAAGCGGGCGGCACCACGTCCCTGCGGCCCCCGGGTGGGGGGGGCCAGAGGGCTCCAAGCGCTGCCCTCGCCTGCAGGCACCACCCCCCGCAGCTCCCATTGGCCGGGAACAGTAAACCACGGCCAATGGGAGATTCAGGGGTGGTACCCACAGGCTAGGGCAGCACACAGTGGAGCTGCCTGCCCCATCCCATCCCCAGGAGCCACTGCTGGACATGCTGGCCACTTCCGGGAGTGGCGCAGGACAAGGGCAGGCAGGGAGCCTGCCTTAGCCCCACTGTGCGCTGCAGCCACCCCAGAGCTGCTCGAGGTAAATGGCGCTGGGCCGGAGCCCACACCCCAAACCCCTCCTGCACCCCGCACCCCCACCCCCCTCCCAGAGCCCCCTGCCACACCCCTCCTGCACCCCAACCTTCTGCCCTGAACCCCCTGTCACACTCCGTGCCCCTCCTGTACCCCAACCCCCTGCCCTGAGCCCCCAACCCCCTGACTTGAGCTTCCTGCCGCACCCCTCCTGCACCCCAACACCCTGCCCTGAGCCCCCTCCTGCAGCCCACACTCCTCCTGCACCCCAAACCCTTGTCCTGAGCCCCTTCCTGCACACTGCACCTCTTCTCACAGCCCGCACTCCCTCCCACACCCCAACCCCCTGCCCCAGCCCTGCATTCATGGCCCTGCATACAATTTCCCCACCCAAATGTGGCCCTTGGGCCAAAAAGTTTGCCCACCCCAACCTAGATCCATCCTCTTTGGAACCCCCCTTCAGATAGTTGAAGGCTGCTATCAAATCCCCCCACACACTCTTCTTTTCTGCAGACTAAATAAGCCCAGTTCCCTCAGCTTCTCCTCATAAGTCATGTGCCCCAGCACACTAATCATTTTTGTTGCCCTCCACTGGACTCTCTCCAATTTGTCCACATCCTTTCTGTAGTGGGGGCCCCAAAACTGGACTCAATACTCCGGATCTTACAAACAGAGGCGGATTTACAGTAAAACACAGGATGCCCTGGCACGGGGCCCTCCAACGACAGGGGGCCCCAGGGCAGGGGGCCCCAGGCAGCTGTGGGGGCAGAAGCTTGGTCCTGCCGGCTCCTGGAGCTCATGCTGCAGGCTCTGCACCCACCGACAGCCAAGCTCCCCGCTCCCCCGCCTCTTCCCCCGCGTGTGCCACGTTCCCGCCCCTCCCTCTCCCTCCCAGCACTTCCCCTGCCACCAAACAGCTGTTTGCCAATGCTCAGGTCGCTCCGGGAGGGAGGGGTAGGCCCAGTGCCGCAGCATGTTCAGGGTAGGAGGCAGGGACTTGGGGAAGGGGGTGGAATCAGGGCAGGGCGAAGCAAAGGCGGGGCCCCCACTCTCCTTGCCATGAGCTGCTCAGGGCAGGGGGCTGGGGGCACCCCCATGACCCCAGCCCACACCCCCAACCCCCTGCCCTGACTCCTGCACCTCCTCACATTCCCACCTGCACTACTCGCACCAAATGGGAGCTGCCCAGGTAAGCGCTCTACACCCCAGCCCCCTTCTCCAGCCCTGAGCCCCCTCCCACACCCTAACTCCTGGCCAGACCCCGCACCCCAATGCTTTTTCACATTTTTTTTTATAAAGCAAAAACAATTACTTCCTATTACTTATAGGAGGAGGAGGAAGAAAAAAAGAATGAAAAACAGGGTCAGGGGGAGATAAGAGAGAATGTTCTTTTTCTTGGCTGGGTCCCAAGGAGGGCCCCCAAAAATGAAGGTGAGCACAGGGCCCCATTAACTCTAAATCCGTCACTGCTTACAAATCAACCCATTTACGGGAAGCCCAGAGCTTTTTATAATGAGCAGACGTGCCTGGCAGTTATTGATGGCTTTTAGTAATCGCTTGCAATCTCTGGGCTGCCAATCTGCCTAGTAACAGGTGACGGATGCCTGCACGTCGCTTCCTGAGCCCTTGGCCATGCACCAAACCTGGCTTGCAGAGACAGGGTTGAATGAAGCAAGCCAAATTAACACAGCAAAGGACTGAGTTGGCTTTGAGCCTCCGAGCTCCATTATCCTAAGTTTCCCATCATCTAGATGTGCATTAACCCATATTACAGGCAGTGCTTCCATGGCACCAAAGGCACCCCTGGAGAAACTCCACTGCTGTCAGGGTGAATTGGGCCCTGTGTCTTCACAGCACTTTAAACCATGAATGAATAAGCAGTGGCTTCGTCTTCCCAGCTTTGCAGCTCATTGCCCTGGCTGGGATGATTTAGCTTGGGATTGGTCCTGCTTTGAGCAGGGGGTTGGACTAGATGACCTCCTGAGGTCCCTTCCAACCCTGATAGTCTATGATTCACAGAGACTAAAGGACTGGAGGCAGGGTATAGGGCTATGTTCAGAAACAAGCTCAACCCTCAGCACACTGATCCAGATTTACATGCAGATTTCAAGCTTCCCAGAGGTTGTGGGGTGGGGATCTAAGGCCCCAGTTCTCATACATGGGAAGTGATTTCCCTTTGACTCCAGTGGGAGTTACACACATCTTCCAGCATGGAAATGGGGCCTCCTTGGGTTGCTCTGGCCCATTATGAAGATGGGGCCATTGGTGACATGGAGCTGGGTTTGGCTTTCCAACAGCCTCAACGGGCTGTTTGGATCTGGGGGTTGTTGACTTATTTTTTCAGTTGGGAACTTTCCCAGGGGAGTTTCAAAGGCTGGATGAGGTACACTCTGACCAAGTCTCTTGTAAATAGCGATGGTACCTGCTCTTGCTTTCAGTTTCTAGAGGGACTTTCCAGCAGCCCCTCTCTATAAACATCTGTAAGAACCGCCCTGGGCTGAGAGTCCCGAGACAGATCGACCAAGTGCTGCCAGGATCCGAGGAGGCACAAGGAGAAATCATGACTACGACTGTGCAGCCACTGCCAAAGGTAAGCAAGTGTGAGTGAGTCAGCTAAAGAAAGAAAGAACAATGTATCTTTGCTTTTATTTCAGTTTTACAAGCCTGCCACCATCACAACTTTTCTTTCTTTCACTGAGATGATCTCTGCGTTTATAACTGGTTCTGATCTGCCATATCCAAACACAAGGTTCTAAATAGGGCCTGGAATTCTCACTTTAGCCATTTTTCTTTGAAATAAATACTCATAGATTGCTCTTGACGCATAGAATGCTGTCTTTCCTCATGACAATCTTAGGTTATAAATCTAAAAACCTCTTGCTGGTCCATGATCAGCTGTTCACTCATAAATTCCTTCATTCTAACCCTTCTTCCCCTTAGTTGTTGTTTTAAACACAGACGATCGTAATTCTAATTTACACCAAAGCCCTTTTACACCATTCTTGCAATGTAACAGAGCCTTCAGCTATGTCTTCCCTGCAAGAAGGGATGTTTTTACACTGCGATAGCCGCCTTGATGTAAAAACACACCAGTTTTTGGCAGCGAAGACATAGCCTTAAAGTGGGAGCACTTTATATTTACAACTACTTTGTCACCTTTATAATGACTGGAGCAATGTAAACTGGCCTTAGTATAAATAAGAATCAAGCTCAGATGTTTCTTTACATTCCAGTGATTCAACTATTGAAATTATAGAGTCTGTGTAAGGGGCTAATTGGCATTCCCTTGAGCTAGTTTTTTTTAGTTGAAAAATGGGTTTTTGTAAAAATGAAATTGTTCATTTTTCTACTACTAATTGGAATGACAAATTTTTGGGAGGGGGGGGGAGTTGAAGTTTTACAAATTCCATCTCTATTTTTTTTAAATATTCCCCTCCTTTTTCACCATTGGAAAAAGGGGGGAATGTGTAACTATGTTAAGAGAAAATGAAAAAAAACCACACTCTTTTCTCTCACTTAATAGAGTAGGAAAAATTAAGTTAGAGGAAGTGGAGAAAAAACATTTCTCACATCTGACCTTTTCCCACTGGAAACGTGTGAAGAGAGAGAGAGCTGTTTCCCTCACTTTTTTTCACACTTTTAAAAGAATTCACACTTTTCCAGTGGAAGAAAATAAACATTGGCAGAGAAAGGCAAGGAAAAAAACAAATATTCTACATGAAATTTTTCAAAACAAAATAAAAATTAAAATAGTTTAGGATGTAAATTTTTTGCAAAAAATTGCCAACCAAATCTCAACCAGCTGTAATAAAAGCTTGCCTCCCCTTCTCCTCCCTGACGTGGTATGGATCTTGATACAGAAATAATTGCCCTTTGGTGAACTGGGAGGAACAAGTCTCTGAGACTGTATGTACAGTGGCATCATGTTGCAGGGTTGGATGTGTTATCTCTCTGGCCTAGAGCCTACACTGCAATAAAAAACCTGTGCCACCAAGTCTCAGAGCTGGGGTCAGTTGACTCAGGCTTGCAGGTCTTGGGCTGTGGGGCTAAAAATTGCTGAATAGGCATTCAGGCTTGGTCTGGAGCCTGGGCTCTGAGACCCTCCCCATTCACAGCCACCAGACCCAGGTCTGCGGGACCCAGGTTTGTGGACTCATAGAATATCAGGGTTGGAAGGGACCTCAGGAGGTCATCTAGTCCAACCCCCTGGTCAAAGCAGGACCAATCCCCAGACAGATTTTTGCCCCAAACCCCTAAATGGTCCCCTAAAGGATTGAACTCACAACCCTAGGTTTAGCAGGCCAATGCTCAAACCACTGAGCTATCCCTCCATGTTTCCAAGCCCACACTGCATTGTAAACCTGGGCTTACAACGGCTAGACCGGGTCTCACAGCCATGCTAATGTCTCCATGCTGCACGACGCAGACCTCCTGACTCAGATCTCTGGCTTGAGCTATATCCACACGGCACAATGACAGGGTTTGGACCTAAGTCATAGGGCTTAGGTCCTGAGTGCTTCCCAGGTCAGACTGATTTGTGTGTGGATGGAAGGGAAGCTCAGGCTCAAACCTGAGTCAGTGCCCAGGTTTAGTGTCCAGAGTAGACAGACCCTAAGGGGTTTAGGTCTTTCTTTCCAAGGCAGCACTGGTGGACTGTGCGTTGAATACTGAGCTCAGTTCTGGCAGGGGTTGACAAGCTGGAGAGGATTCAGGGAGAACTAAACAAACCAATGGAGGGGCTGGAGGGACAGAGCAAGAGATCTCAATGGGCCTTGGGGAGGAAGGAACAGGGCCAGTTCTAACATCATGCAGTTCCTGTCCATAGGGACCAGAATCAGGCCAAGGAGAAACTCTGAGGCACAACCTTGATGGCTCTGTTAAATCTCCCCCTCTCTTTCCACCATCAAGGCTAGGTTTGGGGCTTTGAGGGGCGATTAGAACTAGCAGAACTAGAGGTGTCTTGGTGCCTGGGGATGCCTGTCAGAGGAGGAGAGGAATGGGGCACCGAGGCTGATACAACAGCGGGGATGGGGGAGATGAGAGAGAACACCAAGCCCAAGGCATAGGCAAGAGCTGTGCGATGCATGCCCTCAGAGGCAGGGCCTGGGAGATTGAACTCAGTGGGCGGCACAACTGAGAGCCAGTGACGTGACCCAGCTGGCGCAGGGGTGATATTTTAAAGCATTGAACAAGAGAGCTGATCTTGGCGGTGGTGGCGGTGTCAGCAGCAGGGCTGGGCTGGAGTTAGGGGTGGTGTGAGGGTGAAGTCCAAAGGAAAACAGAGTAGTGAAAGACACCAAGGGTTGGAATAGGGGCAAATCCCCAGTATAGACAAAGGAGTTTTATGAGGCAGGGTCTGTGTCTTGTTTCATGGAAGTCCACAGCACACTTTTGGGGGCTAAATGAAATGAGACTGGCTGGTTTAGGTAGAGATGGTGGGTGCAGGAGTTGGAATGTGTGGACATGAAGGGTATGGTAGATGGGCACAATAACCTAATAGGCCTCTTTTGTCTGTAATGTCTCTGCTTCTTCTGTTCCTCACCTGTCATGTTAGGTAATTCAGAAGCCTGGCTGCTCAGCAGTGCTGCAGAATTCTCCCACCAGTGTCTGGAAGGCTCTCTTGGAGAAAGCCACCCACCTACAAACCCTCGTCATCGGCCCAGAAACTGACACCAACGTAACCCTGAACATCATCAGTGGCCAGAAATCACTTTGCCTGGAAGCCGATCTCCACAACACGGTTGATCAGATCAAGAAGTGGATCATGCTGGAGGGGAAGTTTGGTGACTCAGGGTCTATCCGCCTGCTGTATGGGAACCAGGAACTGCAGGGCCCAAAGACCTTGGGTCAGCACAGAGTGACGAGCCCAGCCACCCTGTTCATCGTCCACAAATGCACAGGGGGATAAGCCACCACAGCATGTTAAAGGCAACATGGGAGAGCACAGTTGATTAAATTAATGCAAATTGCTTGTTTCCTTAAATTAATCTCTGTTTTCTGATCTTTATGCCAATGATTGTGCTTAGTTTTAGAAGTTGAGCAGCTGTGTTAGTCCTGCGCATTAAAAGACAAAGAATAAAAGGTTTTTCAAGGGGCTGGATTTCTTTTTTTCCATTCACACTCTGGCTTTCAGTTCCTTGTCCCTACCCCTCGGAGTGGCTTTTCAGCTGCTGGTTGAAAGACTGGCAGTGTGACCTGAGCGCAGCACAAGGAGTCACAATTCCCGGCGTTCTAATCTCAGGTCTGACGCTAACCTTTTCTGGGCTTGTCCAGTCCTGGGCCCCACATGGTTCTGTTGATTGACCTCTACCCACCCCTGCTGCTATTACAGTCTTACGCCCCTACATAACTCTGCCATTGGACCTCAGTCCTGACCTGCCACCCCCCTCACTGTTATCACCCTGGGCCCACTGTACCACTGCATTTCTATTTTAAATTATACACAAGCACTTATATTTATAAAAGAAACAAAGTGGAGCAAAAGCCTGGTCTGTGATGATGCAGAATTCTCGCCATTTCTTGCCAACAATGCTGGTGAGAGGGTGATATTTATTGTATACCAAATAGAACTGCATTAAAGGAACAGTAAGGGTGTCAGATCAGGCACTCCAAAATTGGGAAGTGCCAGAATTTAATTCTGCCCCCCTCCCATATGATACAGTCTTTGATTACATGATCACATATTTTTTCCTCTGGGACCCCTGCCTCATTCAATGCAGCAAATGGACAACACTCACTGAATGAAGCAGCTGATCGAGATTTCTGTTCATCTTGCCCTGTTTAGCATGTGGCCTCATGTCTACCAGCCAAACCCTGCGCTAAATTTCCTCCAAGCCTAGCGCCTGAGTGCTCCATCAGCATTAATGGGTTTCTCTTCACAACACCTATGCGAGGCAGGGAAGTATTCTTTAGAGCTGGTCGGAACTCATCAAGAAAACACTTTTCCACTGATAAATGCTGATTGGTCGAAATGGAAACTTTTTTGTGGGAAAGCATTTTGTGCTTTTGAAAAAAACATTGGACTTTTTTTTTTTTAAAGCCTTGAAATAGTGGAAATGTCCTGTTGTGACATTTTTGCAACAGATTGTTCCAATTTTGCGGGTTGAAATTACTTTCATTTCAAAATTTGTTTTTTTTTTTTTATTTTAAAGCATTGAAATGGAAAAAAATGGTTTTGAAATTATCAAAACAAAACGCTTTAATTGACCCAAACCACTTTTTTGGATTTTCAGTTCACAAACATTCTCAAGACTTCGACTTTTCATCCCAGTTTGGGATGGGACCATTTTTTCGAAATCTTGAAAATGTTCCCAGGATAGGCAAACCATTCCCCACCCCGGTGTAATACTGCTACCCCCACAGGTTTTCTAGGTCTTAGTGCAGTGCCTTAACCATAAAACTATCCTTTCTCTTTGGGTACACCTCCACCTTATTCACCATACACCTTCCACCTTCAGCTGGAAATGAGGCAAGGGGCCTACGGAGAATGCCCTCATCACTACACAGCCCTGCTTCTTTCACTTTCCATCCTGTGCACCGAATGAGACGGGGGCCTGTTGAAAAAATAGCACGTGATCACGTAACAAAAGACTGGATCACGATGCACATGCACAAGGGGGCAGAGTTCAGTGCTGTGGCTTACTACTCCCCCAAATCTGGGTTGATTTTTTTCAGAGGGACAGCAAAAGGTACCTGCTTGACCCCAGGGCTAACCTGCTGCCAAATGTCTAGTTCCTGATCAAAACCCCAAAGGTGCTTGTAAAAAACAATTGGAAAACTGGATTACAAGTGGCAAAGCCACTTTTTGTCTCAGCTCATGTTCTCCAAAATGGCAGGTAAATGTTTCCAAACCAGTTTAGCCTGAGGCAGCAGAGATGACCAATCCCTGCAGATAGTGGGGGGGGGAGGGGGCAGAGGGCAGCCAGCTTCAGCAGGGTTAAAGCCCAGGCCCAGGACAAGCCAAGCGCAAAGGGGGGGGGGGGGGATGTGACCCTGTATGCTCCCCTTCCCCCCACCATGCAGCCCATATGCGAGGCCAGGAACAAGCATGGAATATTTTATCCCAAAGAGTTAAAATTTGGCAAAGTTATAAACCACTGAAAACAAATGAAGTGCTAGGCAACCGATAGGGCCGCACGCTAGATTCGACTTTCAGCCCATTTATGGGAAACCCGCAGCTTAGAGTAATGCTGTTGGCAAGTGATCAAAGGTGACAATGTGAATCATCTGAAATCCCCAAAGCTCCAATGTCCGTGGTGATGCCTGCAGTTGGCCACAGAGCAGGTGAGAGGGAAACAATACAAACAGTGAAGGCAGTGATAAGTTAGCTTTGGCTTTCAAATGAGAGCTCGGGTCTCTGGGGTTCTTTCTTTTGATCAGTCCCACAGTCTGCCCGGCAGCACTTGTGTGTCAAATGTAGGGTTACTATTCGTCCGGATTCCCCCGGACATGTCCGGCTTTTTTGAGTTAAAAATAGCGTCCGGGGGGAATTTGTAAATGTCCGGATTTCCCCCCCATGCAGAGCGTGCACAGCTTACAGGGCAGCCGGCCCGATCGTGCCACTCGCACGGGCCTCCGGCAGCCTGAGCCCTTCCTCCACTTCCCCCTCCTCTCCCCTGCAACTTGAGACCACTCCCCTCCTCTCTCTCCCTCCCTCCCCCCCCCCGCCCTGCATTCGCAGATCGCCGGCCAGCCGTTCGCCTCGGGCTTCCGGCAGTCTGGAGCTCCGACCCTGCTCCCCTCCTCCGCTGCCGAGCGAGCCGCTCTGCAGCACAGTAAGGGGGTCAGGGGGTCAGAGAAGCGGCAGGGAGGTTCTGGAGGGGGGTAGTCAAGAGACAGGGAGCAGGGGGAGGGTTGGATGGGTCAGGAGTTCGGGGGGGGCTGTCTGGGGGTTGGGGGTGTAAGGTTTTGGGCAGTCAGAGTACAGGTGGGGGGGTCTCAGGAGGGGGCAGTTAGGGGACAAGGCACAGGGAGGCTTAGGTAGGGGGTGGGGTTCTGGAGGGCAGTTAGGAGCAAGGGTCCCAGGAGGGGGCAGTCAGGGGACAGGGAGCAGAGGGGTTTAGATGGGTCAGGAGTTCTGGGGGGGGGGAGGGGCTGTCAGGGGATGTGGGTGTGGATAAGGGTTTGGGCAGTCAGGGGACAGGTAGGGGGTAGGATCCTAGGGGGCCAGTTAGGATGTGGGGAAGGTCTCAGGAGGAGGCAGTCAGGGGACAAGAGGCAGGGAGGCTTAGGGAAGGGGTGGAGTCCTGGGAGGCAGTCAGGGGACAAGGAGTGGGGGGGAGGGTTGGGGATTCTGAGGGGGCAGGAAGTGGGAGGGAGTGGAAGGGGCAGGGGCGGGGCTAGGACAGGACGGGGGCGGGGCTAGGATAGGGGCGGGGCTCCTCCCGTCCTCTTTTTTGATTGTTGAAATATGGTAACCCTAAGCAAGTGTGAAAAATCGGGACGGGGGTGGGGGGTAATAGGAGATTATATAAGAAAAAGACCCCAAAATCGGGACTGTCCCTATAAAATCGGGACATCTGGTCACCCTAACACATCAGGGATAGATTTGGCTGTATGTCTCTAGAGCGCTTTACAAGCACTAGCTAATAAGATGTAGCCTCATCTTCCTGGCTCTGCAGAGCATTGCAAGGGAGTGTCATGGACACTGAATAGCTCCAGGCAGGATCCCGCGCGATGTTCAGAAACGGGCTCAAGCTGCAAAGCCCCAGTCCAACACCACATCCAGATTTCTGACCTCTCAGAGGCGGGGGTGCGGCAATCCAAGGACCCAATGCTTTACAGAGAAGCAGTGATGCCTTTTGACTTCATTGGGAGTTATTTGTACAGTGCAGGGGGGAAACTGGGCCTCCTGGGTTGGTCCAGGCTATTATGGAGCCAGGGGCCACTGGTGAAATGCAGATCCAGAAATGGGTTCCGATTTCAGACACCCTCGAAGTTTGAATCTGGGTGTCTGGGGCAGGCCTGTCTCTAGTGCTGTTTGATCCTGGGCAGCAGAAAGCACTCCAGTCACCTCCCCCATCTCCCCTTCCTGTCCTCTTCCCCCGGGTTTGATCTCAGGGCTTTCCCAGGCCTGGCTGCAGGGCAAACAGTTTCCTTTTTGGTCTTGCAGGGGTTTTTGACTGCTAGGGTGAGCAGACAGGCAGGTCAGAGCAGCGCTGGGTGGGACACTGACAGCTACAGAGAGAAACCGCGTGCAAATGGATAGAAAAAGAGGAAGATAGAGAGAGGAACTCTCTCATCACCCTCCTCCATTTCTCTCTTGATCTCCCTCTCTCACTGTTCCTCTCCCTTTGTTCTAGCGCTTGATTTCTATGCTGGCAGCAAGGAGCACCCTTGAAGGAGGCACAAAGTCTGCGTGGGAAGGAAAGGAGGGAGGTTGGAGGTTGGCCTCCCTGTCAGGGGAGAGGTGACCCTGCAGAACATGCTGGTGGACACTGTGTGACACAGGGCCTCAAAGGCAAGGACCAGACGCTTGGCTTGGCCGCGCAGCACGACTGGAAGCCAGAGACTCCAGTGAGGTGAACGTGAGATTTCTGAAGCAACAAGCCAGGTCACTGATTTTAACAGCAGCATTTTGGATGGATTGGGGCGGGAGAGTGGGGGCAAGTATCACCCCAAAAATATGTTAGTGAAACAATGTGCTAAAAGCAGCACTAAAGGAGCTAATGAGACAACTCAGCAGACAAACAATCCACACACACACAATACAATACATAATGCAAGCACATGCAGGTGTACTCCCAGCCCTGTCCATTACACTAGGAAGAGAGGATACAAGAGAATCACCCCACTTGGGGTTCAACCAATGATATGTGTGCAGCTAGCAGAGGGCAGAGTCTGGCAAAATGCATCATGGCCATATAAAGGTAGGGGGTGGTCAATGGAACTGCCACCAATGGAGGGAAAAACACAGCCCAGAGGAGAAACATAGGAAAATATCCCGGCTACCCAGCCCAGAAAGGGCTGAAAGGCCTCAGGCCAGGGAATGGGAAGAAGGAACGACAGCAGCAAAGCAGCAATGGGCGGGACAGGACTCTCAGAAGCACGGCCTGGGATCAGTGGGGATAGTGGAAATCTCAGTGGTGGGATCCAATGAAGCCAGGGGTCTGAGCAGACATCTCCATGCAGTATGGAAATCTGTCTAGACCTGCCTGATCTCAGGGTCTTTGTTAACTACCAGTGGTTTCCTTGAGCTCAGAGTAAGGAGGGAAGTAGCATAACAAACCCATGGCCCCTTAGGACTCCTGAATGTCTGATCTCCTCGGGATCTCACACTGACAGCGAGGACAGAATAGGGGGTCCTCCTGCTCCAGAAGATCAGTCCAGTGGGTGTGGACAGGATGTGATCATGATAACTTAAGAAGTCCCATCTGGCTGTAATGTCTCAGATTCTTTTGCTTCTCTACCTGGCACATTAGGTTAATCTGAAGGGTGGCTGCTCACCTAGGCAGCTGACTTGTCCCACCCGTGGATATGATGCTCCATAGCAAGAGGCCACCTAGTTGCATCCCCTGGTCATCAGGCTGGACCCTCCGACTTGGACCAGATTGCCCGTGATCATATCCCACAGCCAAGGAGTCCTGTGCCTGCAAGTCAGCTTTCATGACACTGTCAGATCAGAGCAAGGAGCAGATCATGCAGCAGAGGAGTTTGGTGGCTCAGACTCCTGCTCTATGGGAGTCAGGCACTGATTCTTTTTCCTTCACGGCATAACTACCATGCTTGCTTTAGTTATTGCACAAGTTATTGAGCTTGATACAGGGGTAACAGGGTGACATTCTCTGGTACGCAGGAAATCAGACACAATGATCAAATGGTCCCTTTTCTGGCCTTAAAATCTACATATCAGAGCAGCTCTATGGTGGTTGGATACCTTCCCATCATTAATTGGTGGGTGCAGAAGTAACTGGTAGATGAGAGGTAGGGCCCGTGTTGTACGAAGTCTATGGAATTAGGTGTTCCATGTTTTGTGGGGGGTAGAACATACTGCTTTGGCCAGGGAAGGATGAGGGGGTGGGGGAAAGATTTAAATTGGATTAGTGAGAAATTGCCTCTTCCATCCCCCGCCCCTTTAATTGCTCCCACCTAAATTCCACTCTCCCATCAAATCCATTCCCTAGCCAGACTCGCCACATTTTTTACCCAGCCTGTTTTCTCTCCTCCATTTTACAGTAGGAAGGGGGAGAAAATCACAAGGACAAGGGGGAACGGAGGGACAGAGCACCCCCAACCAGAGCACTGAGCTACTCCCACCCTCACCCCGGAGGGGCTGAGCTAGAACGAGGGCAACCCTTCCATCATCCCAATGGGCAAGGAGCTACCAGGCACTCTCCACCCCACTGGGGCCACGTAACCCTGTTACTAATAAATACACACATGCCCAGGCTGAACAAACACAGTGAGTGTTACAAGAGGGTATTGCCCAATTCCTATACTCTGCACAGGGAGGGGAGCTGGAAATCCCCAGGCCAGCAGCAAATGTTTTCAATTTCAAACACACACTGGACATGAGGATTTGGTTAGGACCCATCTCAGTGATGTTTTTTTTTAAGCATAGTAAATGGATCAAGTCCCCTCTCCCTGCATTCCTGTTTGTCACTTGCAGACGTTATGAAGTCCTGGCTGCTGTACCCTGAGACAACATCTTTTGCTTTCAGTTTCTGCAGGCGGGGGCATTTTTGTCTGAATTCCAGGGGTTTTCCATGGTGATAACCCAAACATCCCCGAGGGAATGCCCTAGGACCAACAGAGCTGCACAGCAGAACTGCCAGGCTAGTAGGGTGACCAGATGTCCCGATTTTATAGGGACAGTCCCAATTTTGGGGGCTTTTTCTTATATAGGCACCTATTACCCACCCCCACCCCCATCCCGATTTTTTACGTTTGCTGTCTGGTCACCCTACAGGCTAGAGCCATCGAAATAATAAACTGTGGATATGGGTCAGCTGCTACCTAAGAGAAGTGGGTGAGGTGGTTCTGCTGGTTAACAAGGACAGCCTAAAAGAAAGGGGTGAAAGAGGAACAAGGACAACAGTGCAAAAGAAAGGATAAAATAAAGTTGAGTTTATTTAATTTTGCAAACTTGCCACCCAAACAATCCAGCTTTTCTCTTTCTTTATCAGTCTTTGTTTTTCCTCTCCTTTCTCCCTTTTCACATTCTCACCATTTCACCCTCTTTTTCTCTTATCCCTGACCCTGTTTTTTATCAGTCATTGGGATGATCTGTGTGCCTCTGTGCCTTTGGGTTGCCAAAAATAAGGTAAAAGGAGCCACTTGATTTTCAATCAGGTCTAAAATCCTCACCTTGCAAATGTTTAGGATTCTTCCCCCCACCCCAGTAAGATTTGTTTGAATTGCTAACATACTCCTTTTCTATATAGAAGGGGGCATCTTTTACATCTAAAAGGACTTATGAACCTGTGTCGTTCTCCTGTGATTGTTCTCTCAAAACTCATCACACTTTTGATTCCATACTTTTATCCCTGCAGCCCTTTAATCCTTCCCAGCATTGCCAGATGAAAACTTTCAAAAATTGTGTGTGTGTGTGTGTGCGCGTGCACACACGCACCTTATCACCAAAAGACACTGACCAACAGGAGGGAATTTAGAAAAGAACAAAATAAAACGCAGTATTGAAAACCCTCATGACTTTATTATAAGTCTCATGATATTGGGTGTTTTTCTGCCCCAATTCCTGGAAGCACATGATTAAGAGAATCTCAGGTTTTAGTAAGGAAAAAAATTTTTTTCTAGCTTTCAGGGGTACAGAGAAAAACCTGAAAATATAGACCTTAAAGGCTCCAAATCAAGAAGGCAATTAAAAACAACCCCAAATGTATTATTTTTTTAAATCTCATGACTTCAAACATCCCCCCCCCCCCCCAGCAACGCACAGATCATATTGGCTTGTTCTCTCCCATAGGCAGTTGTTTCTGTAATGTTATTTCTGGATTCAAATCCTCAAGGTCAGTATTGTCTCAGTGATAGGACAAGTGAGGTGAGACTTTGGGTATGTCTTACTTGGGTTTGAGTCCAAGCCCCACTCCTGTCCACACACAAATCAGTCTGACTCAGGTCAGCAAGCACTTAGGACCCGGGTCCTAGGACCCTGCTAGCAGGGCCGGATTAACTTTTTGTGGGCCCGGCTCCAAACATATTTGTGGGCCCCCCAGGAATGATTGTAAAAGGGGCCGGGGGCAAAAGCACAGTGGGGCAGGAGCTAAGGTTGGTCCCTGGAGCAAGGGAGGGGCCAGGGGTAAACTGCAAGCACAGCAGGGCTGGAGAGGGGGTAAACAGGATCCCCCCCGCCCCTACCCACATAGAGCGGGTACCTACCTTCTCCCTGGTTCTAGACCATTCTCTTCGTCTCTCTCTGCACTGAGCTGCCCCTCCTCCAGTGTGACAAAGTGGGAATGTTCTTAATGTTTTCTCTGAATACTGTGTGGGTGCCGCAGTTTCCCCTATGCATTTCTTAAGTATCTAGGTGGTGGGATAAGGCTGTGTGATTGTTGCAGAGCCCTAGAGGGCAGGTGTGATCTGTCTGCACAGAGAACCGCTGACACACTGTCTTGTGGCAACTGATGGCCTGGGCCCCTCCCCTGCAAGTTGCCAACTGAAGGTATTGGAGAACAAAGAGATCAGGTGGCCTCCTGGCCCAGGGAAAGAGACAAAGGACAGAGGAGGGGCTGGAGGGGGTTGCAGTTTGGAGCTGGCTGGGGAAATGGAGGGAGGCCCAGCACTGGTCTCTGGGCTCCCTACCCCACAAGACGAACCTGACTGTGGGGTCCTGTTTTCCATACCTACAAGCTCTGCTTTGACTATGTTCCTGTCGTCTAATAAACCTTCTGTTTTACTGGCTGGCTGAGAGTCACGGTGAATCGCAGGAAGTGGGGTGTGCAGGACCCTGACTCCCCCACAGTCCGTGACATCCAGCAGCAGCTGCACAGGTTCTCTTCCAGCCCTCTGGGGTGGGTGTTGGGAGTGGGAGGAGTGGAGAGTAATGTGGTTACTCCTATAACCGGACTTTTAGTTTCCAGTCAGCACTGCTAACCGGACACCCAGGTCCCATTTTCTACTGGAGTTTCCAGTCTAAAACTGGATACCTGGCAACAGGGGTGCCAGAAAAGCCTGGGGGAGAGGAGGGGGGGAAAGGGGCAAGCAATCATTTTTAAAAGTGAAAGGGCTAAGCCTTAAGCAGTGGGAAGCAAGGGATGGGTGGGCTAGGGAGTGGAGAGGAGCTAGTGGGCAGGGCCATGTCTGCTGTACTGACCAGGTAGGTTGGAGACTGTGGGGATCAGCTGATACAGTATCCCCAGCCCAGGTGACGTGACAGCCAGTGGTGGATTTAGAGTTAGTGGGCCCCCCGGCCCTGTGCTCAGCTTCATTTTTGGGGCCCCTCCTTGGGACCCAGCCAAGAAAAAGAACATTCTCTCTTATCTCCCCCTGCCCCCGTTTTTTCATTCTTTTTTTCTTCATCCTCCTCCTATAACTAATAGCAAGTAAATGAAAATAAAGTGAGGTACCTTGATTGTTCTTGTAGCCTAACTTATTTTTCCACAGACCCCTTGAAAATTGCGGAGGGTCTCAATGGACCACTTAATGATCTTTCCAAATATTGTAAAAAAACACTGGGGTGTGAGGTCTGGCCAGGAGCTAGGGTGAGGGAGGGGGCTCAGGGTTGGGGCAGGAGGTTGGGGTGTGGTGCGCTTACCTGGGGCAGCTCCTGTTTGGTCCAAGGGGTGCAGGTGGGAATGCAGGGGGGGTGCAGGAGCTCACGTTTGATGCTCAGGATGGGGGTGGGGATGTGGGGGGGTTCAGGAGTCAGGGCATGGGATGTGGGGGGCTGGGGATGTGTGAGGGGTGCAGGAGTCAGGGCAGGGGGCTGGGGATGTGTGAGGGGAGTGCAGGGGTCAGGACAGGGGGCTGGGTGTGTGTGAGGGGGTGCAGGGGTCAGAGCAGGGGGTTGGGAGTGTGTGAGGGGAGTGCAGGGATCAGGGTGGGCAGAGGGCTGTAGGTGTGGGCTGGGGTCATGGGGGTGCTCACAGCAGGGGGCTGGAGGGGGTATGCCCCGATTCCAGCCCCTTCCCCAAAGCCCCACCCCTGCCTCTTCTCCGCCTCCTTCCCGGAGCAGCGAGAGTGCTGAGGCTCCGCTCCTCCTCCTCCCTCCTGCCGGCAAGCAGCTGATCAGCAGCAGGGAACCTAGCACCCTGGGGAAAGAGGCGGGGGAGGAGCTTGGCTGCAGGCAGAGCCTGCCCTGCTACAGCAGGAGTCGGCAGCACTAAGCTTCTGCCCCCACTGGGGTAGGGCAGAGAAGAGCGGGCTGGGCCGGGGCCCCTTTGGACCATGGGCCCAGTGCCATGGTAAATCCGGTACTGCCTGCTAGGGAGGTGGGTCAGAGCCCAAGTCCTACTGCAACTCAGGTCCAAGTCCTGTCATTTTGCAGTGTAGACACAGCTCAAGCCGCAGGCCCAAGTAAGAAGGTCTGTGTAGTGTGGTATGGATGTGTTAGCGTGGCTGAGAAACCCGGGTCCAGCAATTATAAACCCAGGTTTACAGTGCAGTATGGATGCTCAAGTGCAGGTTTGGAAACACTGGATCCCACAGACCCAGGCTTAGTGTGCAGTGGAGACATACCCTACACGGATCCATGCTGAGAAATGCTTCAAGTCTGTCAAAAGGAAAACATGGTAGTGAAAGACACAAATGGTTGGAACCAAGAGAAATCCCTAGTGTAGACAAGGGCTAGGATCAGTAGCTGCTTGGGGCAAGGTCTGTGTTTGTACTTGTTTCAGGGAAGTGCAAAACACACTTTTGGGCGCTACAAAATAGTAAGTAATGATAATGGCTGGGTTAGGGACACACAATGGGTTCAGTAGATGGAATGTGTGGGGGTAGCAGGTGAACATGATGGGTGCAGTAGTTGGGCACAACACCCTAATAGGCATTTTCTGGTGATAATAGACCTGCGGGTGGCTATCTTACAAAAGAAAAGCTTCAAAAACAGACTCCAATGAGAGACTGCTGAGCTGGAATTGATATGCAAACTAGGTACAATCAATTTAGGATTGAATAAGGACTGGGAATGGCTGAGCCATTACAAACATTGAATCTATCTCCCCTTGTAAGTATTCTCATACTTCTTATCAAACTGTCTGTACTGGGCTATCTTGATTATCACTTCAAAAGTTTTTTTTCACTTACTTAATTGGCCTCTCAGAGTTGGTAAGACAACTCCCACCTGTTCATGCTCTCTGTATGTGTGTATATATATCTCCTCAATATATGTTCCATTCTATGCATCCGAAGAAGTTGGCTGTAGCCCACGAAAGCTTATGCTCTAATAAATTTGTTAGTCTCTAAGGTGCCACAAGTACTCCTGTTCTTTTTCCAATTCTTCTGTTCCTCACCTGTCATGTTAGGTTAATCAGAAGGATGGCTGCTCAGCAGTGCTGCAGGACTGTCCCACCTGTGTTTGCAAGGCTCCCTTGGAAAAGGCTGCCCACCCACAATCCTTCACCATCAGCCCAGAACCATCAACCAACACCTGAGCGACCCTCGATGAACATCGTCTTCATCGACCAGAGAACACTGTGCCTGGAAGCTGATCTCTGTGACACAGTTAATCAGCTCAAGAAGCAGATCATGCAGAAGACGAAGTTTGGTGACTTGGGGTCCATTGCTCTGCTGTACGAAGGCTGGGAACTGAAGGGCCTAGACAAAATGGAGCAGCAGGAAGTGAAGAACCAGGCCAACCTGGTCATGTTGTTCAGATGTGCGGGAGGAGAAGGAAGCAGGAAAAGGATGGGGAGAGGTCCCTTATCATTAGAGCAGAAGATTGTTTGCATTTGAAGAAACTGCATGTATTTTTCCCAGGCACTTCTAGGGCACGAATCAACATCACATCTAGGCACTGGTTGCTGTGTCCAGCTTTTCATACTACGTAGGTTTGAAAAGTGTCATTTAAAAGACTGTGTCTCAATGTTTTTTTCAAAATACAATCCTTGGGTGGAAAATGGAAATAAACTAAGAAGAATATTAGCAAGCCAGCTGAGTTTCTTTTCTCCTGTGTCTTCTGTTCACCTTTTTGTTTTCAATTCTGGTCATGCTCCCCTCAGAGGAGGTTTTCAGACTTTCATGTTGAAAGAGGGGCAGCATGAACTCCTGGTCTGTGCACAGCATATGCAGTCAGGACCCCTGAGTTCTAATCTCAAGCCTGACACTAATCCCCTGCTGTGACCTTGGGCATGTCGCTGTGCTGCCCTGTGCCTCAGTTTTCCCATCTGTATAATGGGGATAATGATACTTATTTCTCTCACCAGAGGTGTAGTGAAGCTCAATGAATGTGTACTAAGAACTCTGAGCAGCTTGGAGGGATGAGGATGTGGAGGAGGGAAAGAGAATAAATGTAGACAAGGGAGGGAAATACATGACTGGAAAGGAAACTGTGGGACATCAAGTGCAGCCCCTTGCTATCGCAGGCAACCCCATCAAACATGCTGCCTCCTCACCAGGCGATCAACCCCCAGTTTCTTGCATGGCAGGCAGAGATCTGCACCACTACATGAAAGAGGAACACAGAGAAATAGAGGGGAAAAGAAGATCATGTGGAGAGGGAAGCTTCAATTGCCATCACAATATCAAAACAAGAACTGGGAGGAGGGCAGGAAGCTGGGGTTGCATTTGAAGATGGGGGTAGGAGCTTTGCTGACATTTCCCTTTCACCCTGAGCTTTGCGCTTGTGACCCGGCCCCTCAGCAGCAGCAGGGAGCTCCCCAGATGCAACCTCTCTGCTCTCATGGTTCACACCCTGCCCCTTCCCACACTGATCCTATAAAGCCCCAGTCCCATAGCTTCCTCTTTCTTGTATGAGAAGTGGCTGCTGGGCAGGGTTTTGCTAGCAGCTCCTGAAACCATGGGGCTGGGCTGTAGGTATTTTGTGAGCTTAGTGCTGCTCTGGTCCCTGGGGACAGCCCTTGGGCAGGGGGACTTCCTTGGGATCAGTTTCTCTGTCTTGCAGCGTGGGTATGAGTATGACTGTGGAGACTATGGGATGCAGCTGTTGGTCTTTCCCAGCCCAGGCCGCACTGTCCGCTTCAAAGTTGTGGGTAAGTGGCTGCCTGTTGGGGTCCTATGCCTTTCCATCTGCTAATAGTGTTAACTGGGAACTTCTGACTTAATTACTTCTGTTGGGCAGGCTGGAGAAGGGATGTGATCTCTTAACCTTCAGTTGTGAGGTGACCTCCTTCCTTTTGCCATGATCTCAGCTGGCCTGCCTGTTAACCTTTGGATCGTGAACTCCTGGGCTAGTCTGACTGAAGGGGTAATTTCCTGCATGTCCTTGGGAGCCCTTGTTGTTGAATTAAATATAAGTATCCATTGTCCTAATGACTGATCTAGAGCTAACTTGTGCTCCCCTCTATGGGGGAGTGATGACTGCAGCTCCTCCAGGAACTAAAAACAGTGAATGGCCATTAGGCAATCTGGCTGTTTTGCCTTAACTCCTGGAGAGGTACCACCTCCTGGAGGGTTCCCATACACTAGTCCAAACTGGGCTCTCTGAGAACCAACAGACCAAGAAAGGACTCCTGGAAAATGAGCCTGAGCTTAAACTGATGCAGCAAAGGGACAGACCTGTCTCACCAAGGGTTGGGGGGGCAATGCTTGGGGGAAAGGTTGGAAGGAGTAACACCTACCAGAGTTTGAGTTGGCCATTGTGGTGCCCTCTGGTCAGCTTCTTAGCATGCATGTAGAATCTTCTTTTTTTAACATCTCCTCTGTTTTAAGAATAAATGTGCTTGCTTAGAAGATGCTGAGTGGTAACTTACAGCAGCTGGCAATACACTGGTCATACCTAGGTTCCTACCAAATTCATAGTCACAGGATTTAAAGTGTAAATTTCATGATTTCAGCTATTTAACTCTGAAATTGTAGGGGTCCTGACCCAAAAACGAGGCAGGGGGGAATTGCAGTACTGCTACTCTTACTTCTGTGCTGCTGGTGGGGTGCTGGGCACCTCAAAGAGGTTGGATCTAGACTGTTCTCAGTGGTACCAGATGACAGAACAAGGAGTAATGGTCTCAAGTTGCAGTGGGGGAGGTTTAGGTTGGATATTAGGAAAAACTTTCACTAGGAGGGTGGTAAAGCACTGGAATGGGTTCCCTAGGGAGGTGGTGGAATCTCCTTCCTTTAAGGCCAGGCTTGACAAAGCACTGGCTGGGATGATTTAGTTAGGGATTGGTCCTGCTTGAGGGCCCTCCCAACCCTGATATTCTATTATAACAGCTGCTGCTTTCTGGCTGCCCAGCTCTAAAGGCAGTGCAGAACTAAGGGTGGCAATACCATGACCCCCCCTAAAATAACCTTGTGACCCCCTGCAACTTCCTTTTGGGTCAGGACCTCCAATTTGAGACATGCTAGTATCCCCCATGAAATCTACATAGTATAGGGTAAAAGCACACAAGACCAGATTTCATAGTTGGTGACTCATTTTTCATGGCTGTGGATTTGGTAGGGCCCTACCTATTGGAGAGAAAGCAAAGTGCAGGTGCTGGCCATTTAGGCAGTCTGGCTTGCTGGGGATACTGCAGTGTAGGCAGGGAACACACTGGTCAGGAGGTAAAGAGGTGCAGGCATCTGCCCAAGAGAGGTGATGGCCAAGGAACTGAGGGCCTAGAGTAGATGTCCTCAAGGGACCACAAGGAGGGAATACAGGTCCAGTTACTCTGAACTGACACTATCCTTTATGCCTCACAGCACATCCTGTGAGTCACTGCTCCTAGCAGGGCCGGCCTTAGCAAGAGCGGGGCTCAATTCCTGGGGGCGGGGCTTGCTGGCGGCAAGCCCCGCCCCCAGGAATCGGGCCCCGCTTGGGCTGGGGTCGCGGGGTTTGGGTCCGGGCCGGAGCCGCTGGGGCCGGGGCCAGGCCGGAGTCGCTCGGCCTGGGGCCGAGCCGGCACGCCGGGGCCCGAGCCAGAGCCGCTGGGGCCCGAGGGGCTCAGGCCAGCGCCCCGGGGCCCGAGTCGGGCCGGGGGTGCTCGGCCGGGGCCACTTGGCTGGGGCCAGGGCCTGAGCCAGAGCCGCCGGGGCCTGAGCCAGAGGTGTTCGGGGCCGGGCCGGCACCCCGGGGCCCGAGCCGGGGCCGGGGGTGCTTGGCTGGAGCCGTGGGGCCGTGCTGGGGGTGCTCGGCCGAAACTGGGGCTGCTGTCCCGGGGCTCGTGCCGGGCTGGAGCCAGAGCCACCAGGGCCGGACTGGGCCGCGCCGCGCCTCCCAGGAGCCCTCCTCGCGCCCCCCCCCCTTACCTGTTGCTGCTGCCGCCGCCTGCCCCTTTTCAGACTTCCTGCGAACATCTGATTCGCGGGAAGCAGGGGATGGGGAGGAACAGGGGGCGGAGCATTCAGGGGAGGGGAGGAGGGGGAAGTGAGCTGGGGGCGGAGTGGACAGCTGCGGGGCCCTCTTAGGCGCGGGGCCCAATTCAGCTGAATCGGCTTAAAGCCGGCCCTGGCTCCTAGGATGTATCTGGATGGCCTAAACAGGCTGGTGCCAAACCTAACTCTCTTCCTTCTAGCTTATGTTATTGCACATGTTCCTGCTCCAAAATAAGCCTGTCAGTTGCAAGTCCTGGACAGAAGGCAGAGGACACGAGCCTTCTTAGCTCAGTGGTTTGAGCATTGGCCTGCTAAACCCAGGGTTGTAAATTCTAATCCTTGAGGGGGCCACTTAGGGATTTGGGGCAAAAAAAAATCAGTAGTTGGTCCTGCTAGTGAAGGCAGGGGGCTGGACTTGATGACTTTACAAGGTCCCTTCCAGTTCTAGGAGATAGGATATCTCCATTAAGTTAAAATTCTTGTAACCTCCCAAAGGATTGGCTTTGAGTTCTCAGCTGCTTATGCGGCATAGGCTTGTCTTATGGGATAACTTTACGTTGGAGTCACTGCAGTGTTGTAATAGGGCTATGTCCCAAAACCTCACTTTGGAATCAGCTGATCCCTTATAAATGGGGAATCTTCCTATTTTAGGATCAGGCCTATCTGAGCTGCACTGAAACTTCACAGTGTAGTGGACATCTGTCCCTGCTCCAAATAGGAGTACTTAAGAGACATGGGTCTTCTGCACTACTGGGGTGGGGGGAGGGTGCTGAAGGAACTCTCATGTCAAATTTCTCCTGCCACCTCCATGCTATCTCCACAGATGAGTTTGGGACAGCCTTTGAGGTTACTAACTGCTCCATCTGCCTCCACTGGGTCACATCTCCCCAGGAAGGGGCGGTGATCTTCTCAGCAGGCTACAATGGCTGTCATGTGCTGAAGAAGGTGAGTTTCTGCACCTCTGACCTCCATGGCATCCTCTGTGCTCCTGTTACGAAGACCTGTGCCTGCATCCCAGCAAAGCACAGTCCTTGACTGTGGTGCAGAAAGTGTCACTGAGCATCACAACAATGAAGTTTACTGTGGGCTGTCCAACTAACCTTATTGACCTCTCCCATAACCCCCAGCAGAGAGGTAAAGTTGTTGGCTCCCTACTAGTTTCCCTGCACCTATTTCTATTAATGCCTCAGGGTTGATTGACACACCTAACACTTGCACTTTCTTTTTTGTACAGGATGGCCGTAATCACCTGCGGGTCCGTGTAGAAGAACTGCTGAGCACCAGGGCTGTTGCTGCCACCCGTGATGTGAACATGACCTGCCCCAAGCCCACTGAACATGACTTAACTCCAGAGGAGACCATGCGCTACGTGCCTCAGCCGCAGCCGGGCCTGGTGCGCCCGGTGCCTCAGCCGCAGCCGGGCCTGGTGCGCCCGGTGCCTCAGCCGCAGCCGGGCCTGGTGCGCCTGGTGCCTCAGCCGCAGCCGGGCCTGGTGCGCCCGGTGCCTCAGCCGCAGCCGGGCCTGGTGCCGTACATCTATCCTCCACTAAGTAATATAGGTACATTCTCCTGTGTCTCCACTGCTGGGATTCTGGGAAGCTGTCTTTGCACTTCACTAGGGTTACCATGTCTGAACTTTCAAAAAAGAGGATATTCCATTGGGGGGAAGGGGGGAGTGCTACCCCCTCCCCCTAGCCACTCCTTCCCACACCCTGACTGCCCCCCACAGAACCCCCAACCCATCCAACCCCACCAGATCCCCGGGACTCCCACACCTATCCAACCGCTGCCTGACCTCTGACCCATCTAACCCCCTTTGCTCCCTGTCCCTGACTGTCCCAATCCCTCTCCACATCCCTGCCCCCTGACCAGGGCTGGCTCTGGCTTTTTTGCTGCCCTAGGCAGAAAAGCCCCCTCCCCCGCCTGAGCACCGGGGGGAGGGCGGCGAGCCCGGCCGGGGCTCTCCCCGGCCAGCCGGAGCGCCGCCCGCCTCCAGGCGCCGCCCAAGCACATGCTTGGTGGGCTGGTGCCTGGAACCGGCCCTGCCCCTGACAGCCCCCCTGAATTCCCAACCCCCTTGCTCCTTGTCCCCTGACTGCCCCCCTTCTCCAACTCCCCAGCCCCCTACTGTGCTGCTCGCCTTAGAGCTGGTGTCTGGCTTAGGGTTACCATTCACCCAGATTCTGCCGGACATGTCCGGCTTTTTTGAATTAAAAATAGCGTCGGGGGGAATTTGTAAATGTCCGGATTTTCCCCCCCTGCAGAGCGCGCATGGCTGACAGGGCATCCGGTCGGATCGTGCCACTCGCACGGGGCTCCTGCAGCCTGAGCCCTTCCTCCACTTCCCCCTCCTCTCCCCTGCAACTTGAGATCACTCCCCTCCTCTCCCTCCCTCCCTTCCCCTCCCTGCATTCGCAGATCGCCGGCCAGCCGTTCGCCTCGGGCCTCCGGCAGTCTGGAGCTCCTCCCCTGCTGCCCAGCCAGCTGCTCTGCAGCACTCTGTTCTGAGCGGCACGGTAAGGGAACCGGGGGTCAGAGAAGCGGCAGGGAGGTTCTGGGGGAGGGGGGGTAGTAAAGAGACAGGGAGCAGGGGGGAGGGTTGGATGGGTCAGGAGTTTGGGGGGGGGGCTGTCTGGGGGTGGGGAGTGGTTGGATGGGGCGTGGGAGTCCCTGGTGTCTGTCTGGGGGTGGGGGTGTGGATAAGGGTTGGGGCAGTCAGGGGACAGGTAGGGGGTAGGGTCCTAGGGGGGCAGTTAGGATGGGGGGGGAAGGTCTCAGGAGGGGGCAGTCAGGGGACAAGGAGTGGGGGGGATGGTTGGGAGTTCTGAGGGGGCGGGAAGTGGGAGGGAGTGGAAGGGGCAGGGCTAGGGCAGGACTGGGTGGGGCTAGGGCGGGGCTCCTCCTGTCCTTTTTTTTTTTTTTTTTTTTTATTGTTGAAATATGGTAACCCTAGTCTGGCTGAGCACCCTGCCCGAGTGGTGTGCTGAGCCTGTGGATGAGGGGGGAAGCAGGGGAGGGGCTCTGGCCGCCGCGTTCCCTCACAGGCGCACAGCCCCACCCCCAGCGCTGCTGGGCGGCATGCTAAGGCTGCAGGGGATGGGGGGAGCCGAGAAGGGGCTTTGGCTGCCGAGGCCCCAGTGCGAGCGGCGCTCGGCCGCCCTGTCAGCCACTTCTCGGGCAATAAATAGCCGACGGGGGGGAAATCCTGGACATTTTTAGAAATCCCCCCCCCCCCCCCGCCCAGATGGCTATTTAAAGAGCGAAAAGCTGGACATGTCCGGGGAAGCCCGGACGTATGGTAGCCCTACTCTTCACCCTTGCCCAGGACACTGCAGAACACCTTCAAATTCAGAACTTAGCCCATCCTGACTCTGAGGCCTCTACCAAGAACTATCATGGCTTGTGTCAGCAACTGGGGCTTGATGATAAAAACAGAACTATGACCTTTCTTGTACTAATGTGCTTTGGGAGTGTGGATCTGAGCATGTGGTGTCTGGTCCATGGGTATTGTGTAACACCTGTGTAGGTGGGATCTGTTGTGGTGATTGGGTCTGCACATTTACTCTAATTGTGAGATTCACTGTAAAATGTGGAAGTTCATAAAAATGTCACGAAATGGTGATGGTGGGCAGGGATGCAGGGGAGGTATAAAGGAGACAGACTGAATTAGTCTAAATGAAAAGGCCTACTGATATAACTCAAGGACCAAGTTGAAACCATAATCAGTAAAAACAGATGTGGAACCAGAAACAAGTGAACACTTGTTTACCAATGAGGCCTAATAATAAGGGGGTGGGCTAGTCTATCCATCGTTTTCTTGTGGGTCCTTAAAGACTGTAGTTGTGGGGGAAGACCGAACAAATGAAGGCTACTAGAGCAAGCTTCACCATTATCGCTACCACCCCACTGTCTCCTGGGGCCCTGGACTTTCTTTGCCCTAATCCTGAGGCATATCCTAACCAGGCCAGAGGGATCCAGATGACCTCTCCACACCATCAGTGGTACCCAAAAGTGTATTGGAGTAGCAAAGTGGCCATGTACTGTGCTCCAATCATCTTCTGTGCTCAGTGGTCTGTAACCTAATCTTCCAGGTGCCCGCCTGACACCAGAGCAGTGCCAAGTGGTGGCTGGGAAGATCCCCTGTGCAAATGCCCTTGACCAAGCTGCCTGCTTCCAGGCTGGCTGCTGCTATGATGGGACTGACCCAACTACTCCTTGCTACTATGGAAACACAGGTAAAGGACCAGCTGAAGGAGTTCTGTCCCATAGAGCTCAGGGCATGTTCACATGTTAACACTCAGTTGGAGGAGGAGCTAAGCCCTGAGCCAGCAACTGCTGCTGTCTTGTTCCATCTCCACTGGGCAGGGAGAAGAAGCAGGGGATGGAAACTGTCCCCAGATCACATATTCAGGGCCCAGAGTTGATGTAAACTGAGTACATCCATAGATGTTCACACCCAGGTTTGTGGTCCTTCCCACTTAAAGCATGGGAGCTCTCCACAATGATTCCCATTGCACCAACCATAAAGGTGGAGAGGAAATGGCTCAAGAATGCAAGCCTGAACTCTCAACACCTGAGAAACCTCAATCAGTCTATGAAGGGCCTATGCAGAGTGTGCAAGGTAAGTAGAAAGAATCCATCTGATCTCTAGGGGGTTTCATTGAGGGAATACCATGGCCCAAGCCCTCCTTTCCATAGCCTTCTCCCTTTCTGAAGGAGAAATGGGCGGGGGCATACTAGCCTGTGTTCTGAGACACAGTGAATATTGGCCTCTTCCCTCAGCATGTCTGTGCCCAAACCTAACTCTGGCTTGTAATAAAGGGTTGGGGTTCCTGCCCCACATGTTCAGCATCATTAGGCTGCAATTGCCGTGCTTACCCTACTCCTTTGTGTTGCAGTCACTCTTCAGTGCCTCATGGATGGTCACTTTATTCTGGTGGTCTCCAGGGACATGTCTGACCACCCCATCATCCTGGACAATGTACGGCTAGCCTATGCCCAGGCAGGGTGCAATCCCATCAGCATGACAGAAGCTTTTGTGCTCTTCCGCTTCCCCGTCACACAATGTGGCACCACAGTACAGGTGACAATACATCCCCTGACATGTAGCACAGATTCTTCTGCTTCTCAAGAAGGGACTAAACACCTCCTGTTTCCCATTCCCTTCCAGGTGATTGGGGACAAACTGATCTATGAGAATCAGCTGATCTCTGGCATTGACATACAGACTGGGCCACAGGGCTCCATCACTCGGGACAGCACCTTCATGTAAGTTGGTCAACTTCTGTTCTGCATAGACAAGAGTCTTTCAGTGTGAGACCAATCCTCTCTGAGGAATCTAACAGATAACCTGTCAACTCCCTTAGTTGCTAGTTTTTTCAGGACAGAAGAATCTCAAAATGCTACGAGTCAGTCTTAATTCTGCCCTCTCTATGGTAGATAGCTGACTTTCCAGTACCACCAAGCAAGACTACCTTGCAGTTCAGGACTGCTAACAAATACTAGATCTTGACAACTCTACACTTCAGTAGGAGGGAGAGCTGACTTTCTGGGGAAAACAGAAATCAAAATTTTGGATTCTAGTCTGTTGGAATTTGTCATAAAAGATTAACTTTGATTAAAATCTTCTAAAATATCCTGTGGAAAACTGACACTTTTTGATGCATGTCCCAGTCCAATGACGAGGAAGAATAAAACAAGACTGAAATGTGGCTGGGATGCTAGGGGGATGGCTTCTACTGTAGCAAACCACCATGCAATTAATGGCAAGTTACTAGAGCCTCTTTCTGAATCTCTTAAGTAATGACTGCCCACCTCTCCCTATACTAGGGCACTAACTTGGTGCTGACTCAAAAGAACAAGTGTCAATGACTGAATTGTCAACTGTCCATTGGAGACTTCCCTTGGATCTCTTCCATTCAAGTACTGACTTAAATCTGCCAACATGGTTCAGTCTGACTAGATCACAGCTTGAGGCAGTAGGCCAAAAACCTGAGATTAGCTTGGGAATGAGCAATTGTGTAGGATCTTATACACTCAGCGAGTGGCACTTGGATCTTGCCACGTTGAGCAGTGGTGGGCATTTAAACTAATGGGTACAAATAGCCACAGGGGAGCATGAAGATGCACAAAATGTGACTCTAAAACACCTTAGCTTGGCTAACAAACCTCAGCCCAATCTCCACCCTCTACTCTCTCCTGTGCAGCCTCCATGCTCGTTGCATCTACAATGCTAGTGACTTCCTGCCAGTCCAGGTCAAGGTCTTCTTGCCCCCTATACCTGCACCAGTCACCCAGGCAGGACCCCTCCGGTTTGAGCTGCGCATCGCCACAGGTAGGTGACGCCTCAGTCCAGGGCAGCAAACTCATTCCCTGAAGGACCACAGGCATCTCAGATCTGCTCTCCTCCTGCCCTCTCCCCCACAGACCTGAGCTACACATCCTATCTCACAGAGAGAGACTATCCTGTGGTGAAGGTGCTCAGGGACCCAGTCTATGTGGAGGTTCGCATCCTGCAGAGAACAGACCCATCCCTGGTTCTGGTTCTGCACCAGTGCTGGGCCACCCCAAGTGCTAACCCCCTGCAGCAGCCACAGTGGCCCATCCTGGTGGACGGGTGAGTGGCTGGGGGCAAAGGGATTACTGTGTCTCAAGCAATGGTAATCCTGGGAACCTGCTTAAATCTACCCCTCCTTGTTCCTAGGTGCCCATTCCTAGGAGACAACTACAGAACCCAGCTTGTGCCCATGGGCCCTGCCTCATCTGAGCTGCCCTTCCCAACCCATTACCAGCGCTTTGTCCTCTCCACCTTTGCCTTTGTGGACTCTACTTCCCAGATGGTGCTCGAGGGACTGGTAAGGGTTGGGGGGGAGGGGGCTGAATGCCTGTCCTTGGTAGCCATTCCTACTACAGCCAGGGAGTGACCCCTGAGCAGCCTCTTCCTCTTAAAGAGGAACTTTGCCCATCCAACTGGAGGGTGTTGCAAGCTGCAGTCCCTGTGAGGAGTTATTCTGAATCCTGGTAGCTTGGTCACATTGAGCCAACTGGACCCACTCACCTACCACAATGTTCTGCAGCCCCACTTCTCTTCAGGAGCAGTGCTCCTCTATCATAAGAACCTGGTCTTGTGCCTTATGACCACTGAACTGCATGGTTCTGATCACTACTGACCTGGGTACAAGCCTGACCTTGGGTGGAAGCAGCTCTAGCATATAACCTGCATCTTTGCCTTCCACCAATTAGAAAATAGCATGAAGCTTTGGCTGCTGGAGTAGGGCCTCCTTGGGGTGGACAAATCCCACCCCAGTTCTCAATCCAAGAATAGCAAACTCATAGGTTTTGCCTGCTCAAGAAATTAGCTGAGGAAATCCTCCAGTGACTTGTACACACTGGCACCTCCTTGGCTGGTGATGTACCAGGGTGTATTGCCCTCTGCTGAACACCATAACTAAACTTCCCCAATGAAGATGCAAGCCTAGTATTACTAATCTGACCTCAAAGGTTAAAAGGGCCAGTCCTTTTTGGAGAAGCATGTTTGAGGCTGTGCACTTGCTGAGTTGCATGACTGGCCAGTGCATTATGTAACTTGGGTTCCTGCCATGTCTGGTTTAGGTGTACATCTTCTGTAGTGCTGCTGCCTGTTCACCATCCCAGCTGGAGTCCTGCAAGACCATATGCCCATCAGGGGTAACTGCAAGTAAGTCTGGCCTCTCTGTTCTAGGCATGGGTGTGGCATGCTGCTGCTGGTTCCAGACCCACACTGGCTGCAGCCCAGCCAGAGCTCTCAACTGTCCAATTAGCTATGTTCTGCAGCATAGAAACAGTTGGTAAGGAGTGTGAACTCCCACTCAGATCAGTGGATCAACTGCATGAGTAAGGTACTCCTCAACCTCTAAGAGCATCACGTAGCTGTACTGAGTTACTTCATGCCAATGCATCTGACGCAGACCACTAGGTCAGATCCCCTGCCCATCCTTGTGGCAGCCATGATGTAACAATGGCTTGACTGTCTCCTGTAGCTGTGTAGGAACCAATAAACACTCCTTGTCCTCCAGGACAGTCCTGATTCTGGAGGTGTGAGCAGAGATCACCCCCTTGTCAGGCCAGCAGCTGGTTCTGAGTGAACTCTGCTTCAGCTTGTTGACTGCATCCTACTGGCAGCCCCGAAGAGCCTCCAGATTCTCTAATTCTCCCTCTTTCTCTCTTTTCTCCCCCGCCTCCCAGGAGGCCGTCGGTTCCTGACTATCCAAAATGAGACAGAGCCTGTCAATGTGGTGAGCTCTCGTGGGCCTGTGACTTTCCAGAACAGCCCAGAGGCATTCAAAGAGCCAGTCTAGGGAATGAAGGTAACTATCCTCTCAGATCTCACACACCCCACTCAGTGGTGTCAGACACCACAGCCAGGCACATGGCAACTTCAGCCCTGTCTCATTAGGAGGCACTGTCTCCTGCCAATGTGTAAAGAGGTGAGGTAGGGACTGAATCAATGACCTGCCTTGTAGGAGGGAGCTGGTAACAGAAGCTTGCTAGTAGCAGAGGATGCATGGACTCCCATCTGGCCTGGCTCTTACTCATGCCTCTGTTTGGGGAGTGGGGAACACAGGACTGAGACAAAAGTAAGTGAGGATGTCCTATTCAAAAGCACGTAGCTGGGATTTAAGTTGCTGGATAGCAGTATCCCCTAAGGGGCAGGGAGTAATGCAAAGAACCAGGTGCCTGCTTCCAGTTTAGAATTAGTGAGTAGGGATGGAGTCAGTCTTATCCCATCCCTGGTGGGGTAGATGAATCTAGGTATCCTTCATCTCCTCTGGCCACCTATCTAAGCCATAATCTCCTTTTCCCACAGACCCTGTCTCTAGACTGGACTTGTCCCCTGTGCTCCTGGCTGGGCTCTTGCTGGTGGTTGTGGGCTCCATCCTCATTGCTGTGATCATGCTTTGGAAGAGAAAAGGCTGGATGACCAGGTTCCAAAACCCTCATGAAGGAACATTGTAACAAAAAACAATAAAACTGGTTGTATTCTACTGGTGACCCCTATTCTCTTGGGGTGGGCCAGGACATGCAGTACTCAAACAGCAGTTAAATTGTATTACTTTCTGTAAACCAAAGGTGGTATCCTTCCCCCACTGTCCCAGGTGTAGCCTTCTAAGGTACTAGGGCCCCACAAGTTCTCATAGACTTCATGAATGCACCAGTCCCTCCAAGCAAATATTAACTGTATCAAGGCTGCCTCAACCAGCACAAGTTTCCATAGCTCAATTTGCTAAGGAGAGCAAGAAGCAAGCCTTACATATCTGCAACTATGGTAAGTGTATGCTCAGCACAGAGTTCAGCACAGGTTTTTCCTGCATCTCAACACCCTGTTGCAAGTGTCTCCTTCAAGCATCCATGAGAAGAGGTACTCCCCTCTACACCACCAAAGTAGAGGAGTTCTCTAGGAGAATTCCATTACTACTCCTCTCCTCCTCCCCCCCCCACCCCCCACAGGGCCTCTACATAATATTCCAAGAGTGGGGCACCATGCAGGGCCGGCTCTGGCTTTTTTGCCACCCTAGGCAGAAAAGCCACCTGCCACCCCCTCCTCCCCCCCGAGCGCCGGGAGGAGGGCGGAGAGCCCAGCCGGGGCTCTCCGCTCTCCCTGGCGGCCAGAGCGCCGGGAGCAGGGCAGAGAGCCCGTCGCGGCTCTCTGCTCTCCCCGACCGGCCGGAGCGCCGGAGGGGAGGGTGGTGCCGCACCGCGCCCCTCCAGGCGCCGCCCCAAGCATATGCTTGGTGGGCTGGTGCCTGGAGCCGGCCCTGGCACCATGTACTAGATCTACCCACAAGACTTGTCCTCTGAGAATGGAGGGTGAAAGTAACTTATGTATCCAGATGGCACAAGCATTCAGATCCTCCAAAGCAGAGGTCAAAAATGCAGGGCAGTAGATTCTAGGTGTGCAACAGCCTAGAGCTGACACTCTAAAGTCTTGTCTAGAACTGAGAGCCCGGGTGTTTCACATACACTGCTGGATTGGGAGAGCCTGTAGCAACAATATGCTATACCAGTGCCTACACCACCAATGTATCTCCAGTGGTTAAGTACCACTATAAGGGGAGATTTTGACAGCCCAGCAAAATGCCTAGGCTACTGCTAGTATTGGAATGTATTATGTTTATTGACAAAAGCAGCTGATGGCCTTTGTAGCAGCCTTAGCATAACTAGTCAGGAAGGGGTTGACCATGAGATGTGAGCATGACCCTGCTGCCTTCCTTGGTCAGCAATTTCAAAACAGCTTAAGTCTGCCTCTGGTTGTTTGTGGGTTGTTTTTTTTTGTTTTTTGTTTTTTGTTTTTTAAAACAGGAAGTCAAACTAATCTTTAGACTGTGGTGCAGGAATAGTCCTGCAGCTGTAACAGATTAAAAATGCTTGCTTTAATGTGTTGATGTAATTGCAGCAGTTACTAATATAAAGGTGCTAGAAAGGTCTGAGGAATTTTGGATTTAACCTTCTGGACATCTCTTGGAATCCCTAGTGATGGGTGGATAGCTGGCCACTTGAGGGCCTCCCTCCAGACCATGGGTAACTCTTGTTTGGGGTGCTCTAACCCTTTAGCATATCTGTAAGTCCTTGACCTCAAAGTTTTGTTTTTTATTAAAGCAATTTGGGTTTGTGCCAATCTTTAATCTGACAGATGTTATGTTCCCCCTTTGACTTCTTCCTTTCAAAGAGTACAATTACCCCAAGCTTTGGGTTGAGAGATTCCCTGGGTAAAATGACTGGACCAACTGAAGCAAGTTCAGACCACTGAACAACTAACCTATTGGCAGGCACAGCCAATTCTGCTGTGCAATCCTCCTACCAAAAGGTTGGTGTACTCTCCAGGGCACAGGGAAGTGGCCTTATTACTAAAGTCCTACCAACTTCACAGCCATGAAAAATGCATCCTGGACCATGAAATCTGGTCTTTTGTTTTTACATTATACTATACAATTTCATGGGGAAGAATAACATTTCTCAAATTGGGGGTCCTGACCTAAGTTCCCTGTAAGCTGTGCAGCAGCCTATTTACTGTCAGGCCAGCACTCAGGGAACCAGTCCAGATGGGACCTGCTTGGGGGGCCCTTCCCCAGGGCCGGCTTTAGGAAGTGCGGGGCCCAATTCAAACATTTTCGGCGGGGCCCCGGCAGGGATGACTAACAAAAACAAACAAAAAAACATGTAAAAAAAAAAAAGCCTTTCATTTCTTCCATGTATTATTTAATTTCCATAATTATATAAATAATAAAATTATATATTATGTACATTGTGTCATATATGCTGTTGATCGGTTATTAATGAGCTCTGTTTCACATGTGTGGGCCCCTGCCACTCCCTGGGGGTGTGTGCACATGTGTGGGTCCCAGCTGCTCCCTGGCCCCCTCATTGAAGCAGGTGTGCAGGGTTATTGCCCTGGGAACTGCAGGGCACCAGTGGACATGGGGCTGGCTGGAGGCAGGGCAGGGACTGACTGGAGGTAGGGTCTGGCTGCAGGCAGGCAAGGGATGCGGGGCTGGCTGGAGACAGGGGTGTGTGGGGTGGGCTGGCTGGCTTCAGGCAGGGTCGCAGGGGTGTGTGGCAGGGGTTGGCAGGGCTGGAGACAGAGGAGTGTGGGATTGGCTGGCTTCAGGCAGGGGGGTGCGGCAGGGTTTGGCTGGAGACAGGGCAGGGGGTGCAGGGCTGGCTGCAGGCAGGGCAGGGGGGCAGGACTGGTGCGGGCAGGGCAGGGGGTGTGGGGCTGGCTGGTTTCGGGCAGGGCTGCAGGGGGTGCAGCAAGGGTTGGCTGGAGACAGGGCAGAGGTTGCGGCAAGGGTTGGCTGCGGGTAGGGGGTGCGGCAGGGGCTGGCTGCAGGCAGGGCTGGTGCGGGCAGAACAGGGGATGCAGGGCTGGTGCGGGCAGGATGGGGGGCAGGGCAGGGGGTGCAGCAGCATCTGACTGCGGGCAGGGGGTGCAGCAGAGGCAGCTGGAGCCCCGGCCCTTTAAATAGCCCCCAAGCCCCCCCATCCCAGGCTCTGGGGGCTATTTAAAGGGCCCAAGGCTCCCCTGCTTCTACTGCCCCGGCCCTTTAAATAGCCGCGGGAGCCCTGGGGAAGCGGCAGGGCTCCAGCAGCTATTTAAAGGGCCGGGGTGGTAGAAGCAGCGGGAGCCCTGGACTTTTTAAATAGCCCCCAGAGCCCTACCCCAGGGCACTGGGTGGCAATTTAAAGGGCCTGGGCTCCAGACCCTGCTGGGAGCCCCAGGCCCTTTAAATTGCCTCCTGGGGAAGCCGGGCCACACTGGTATGCCGTACCGGGGCTTGGGCGCGGGGCCCTGTTAGGCGCGGGGCCCGATTCAGGGGAATTGGTTGAATTGGCCTAAAGCCGGCCCTGCCCTTCCCCAGCCCCAACCTGCCAGGGGAGAGGGGCCCATAGCTAGGGGGTGCTCAATCCCCCTTCCCCTAAGAAAATGAGCTCTATCTACTGCAAAGAGAGGTGGATAGAATGGGGGAACTTGAGGGCTGCATGTAATGTGGGAAGCCAGCTCTGTATTTACATAAAGACCTTAATCGTCAGCTGAGGTACTGAAGTGGTCCCATGCCTATCAGAGGCTGTCAAGGATGTCCATGGTCTCTGACCTGTGATTTCACCATCATCAGACTAAATGACTCATCCAAGATCACACTGGAAATTGGTTGCAGTGCCAGAAATTGGATGCAGAACCCAGGCCAACCTTCCTCTGCAGGCAGTAGAGAGGAAATAACACTTAAGTTGTCAATCTAATAGTCATTTTGCCATGTGTGACCAGACACATAGTAAAATGACTATTTGAGTGACAACTTAAGTGACACTTAACTAATGCACTAGATCTCTGCTGGAGAGTTTTCTTTATTTTTCTTTATTTTCTTCTTGCTGTTTGCTTACTACAAATAAAAATAAAAAGCCCCCAGCCTTTCTGGGCACTTCCCATTCTCCAGCCAGACTACAGCTTGTGATGCTATGCTATTGTGATGCTTGCTGGGGTACCCAGGGTTGTGAGAGACCTTGCTACCACCTGCCCTTAGCATGAGCCAGCCATGTCTGTGCCTGCAGTAGGTTAGCTCCCCAATGTCAACAGCTTCTGGCAAAATGAGCACTGCCTTTCAGGCCTCTGCAGGTCCCCTTCTCTCTGTACAGATTAACAGGCACACTCCAACCTCTGCGCATCCAGCCCCAGCTCCATTGGATGCTCACAGAATTCAGAGCCGGTACTCCCAAAGAAGTACACCCTAGCCTACTAGTTCCACCTCTGCTCACTGCTCTGCTTAACACACAGCACTTGGATACGTTTATAGTAAAAACAAGAAGAAATTTATTTAACAAAGATCAGAAATTCATGATGAAACAAGTAGAATTAATGGAAACCACTGGTTACAAACAGTGGTTTGCTGTTCCCCCACCGGTCTGATCCTCTCACCCTACCCCCATGCTGCTTTAATCCTACCCCCTCATTTCAGGGGGAGGGGCCATAGTGGTTTAGTGGTACTGGAGCCAGAATCGTGTGCCTGACCCACCACACCTTTCATATAAAACAAAATCATAGCATGCTGGCTAGAGCCTAAACTTAACTGACAAGACATTCCTCTGTCTTATAAAGATTAGCACAGCCAAAGTTTGTCTCCCAGCATCAGCCAGCTGTGATCTTCTGTTCATAACAAGCCAGCTGGCAGCTTGTCCCCTTGTGAAAGATAACTGGGTGTATCGCTGCACCCCCAGATAAAGTACCAATGAGCCATTGTCTTCACTTGCAGACAGGATAGCCTCCTGCTTGTTTATTTCTTCCAGTAAACTCCCTTTCTTGAAGACATCATACTTCCTTCACTAGTATTAGGCTTAGACTGTAGCTGGGCATCCATTGTGATTTTAATGTACATGTGGTCAAACTGATAGATAAGCATCTCTTGTCTGAAAGAAACTTTTTATCACCTTCTGGTGACCAGCCCCAAGTCACAGACCTGAAGAACATAATTTTCAGTATATATTCATATTTCCTTACACATTATCCATACATATATTTTGCAATGAATATGAGGACACAGGCTTTCAGGAAAGACCTTCCATAACACCCTTTGGTGAACTAGTATGTTGACACCAGAGCCAGCGATCTCTGTAACCCTTTACACCCCTTTGCCCTCTGCCAGTTGGCTCCAATAGGTCCCCGGGTCCCAATCTCCCATGGTGCAATGTGGTACCTCAGCAGAGAGAAGACTGTGGTGTATCATGGGAAATGTAGTCCTTCTGGACAGCACAGCCCATAGAGGAGAATGGGAGCACGAGGCACCTGAACTACACCTTCCACGAGACACCATGACAGCATTTCCCGATCAAAATGTTTTCAGTTGAAAATTAGGGGCCAGAAATGTTTGTTTTTCACCAACATTTTTTCAGTTTTAGTCTGAAAATTTGGGGTTTTTTGATTTTTCACCAAATAGTCAAAAGTTTCTACAAGGGAAAAAAACATTTGCAGAGCAGCTCTAACCCTTACTTACGCTGAGCAGTAACTTGCTCTGGGAACAGTCCCATTTAAATCAACATGAGGATGGGATGCAGACTCTGGCCCTTCGACCATAATGTCTTTGGGGCAGGAACTGCTTCTTACTAGGCGTATGTTCAGGACCCAGTACAATGGGGCCTTGATCTCGATTGGAGCGTCTGGGTGCCACTGTAATACAAATAATAATGGCAAAGAGTCCTGTGGCACCTTATAGACTGACAGACATATAGGAGCATGAGCTTTCGTGGGTGAATGCCCACTTCTTCGGATGCATGTAGTGGAAATTTCCAGGGGGAGGTATCTGCATCCGAAGAAGTGGGCATTCACCCACGAAAGCTCATGCTCCTATACGTCTGTTAGTCTATAAGGTGCCACAGGACTCTTTGCTGCTTTTACAGATCCAGACTAACACGGCTACCCCTTTGATACAAATAATAATAACAGTCAAGTGACTTGCCCAAGGGCATGGAAAATCTGTGGCAGAGCCACATTCAAAGTCAGACCATAACAGCAAAGCCCTGGCTGGGATGATTTAGTTGGGGATTGGTCCTGCTTTGTACAGGGGGTTGGACTAGATGATCTCCTGAAGTCCCTTCCAACCCTGATATTCTATGATTCTGTGATTCTATGACCCACAGCCTTGGGTCCACCCAGATCAACCTGCCCCCAGAAGTCACTGTACTAAGCTGGGGCTAGTGTGCTGCACCATTCCTATATATACTGCAGAATTGGTCACAGGCCAGGAATGGCTGTTATGGTGATACAAGGGAGGTTACAGGTCAGGATAGATGAGGACTGGAAGTGGTGGACACAAGGCCAAGCTTGGGGCAGGACTCCAATTATTCCCTACGAATAGCTGTTTCTTCTAGCTCCTCCTCACCCACTGGGAAAAGAGTGAATCTTGGAAGGAGATCCCCTTCCCTCCCACTGACACCCCACAGTGTGAGAGAGAGAAAAGGGGGAGAGTGAAAGTCACAGGCAAGGAAAGGGAGAGAAAGACAGGGCAAGAGAGGGGGACAGAGAGGGGACATCCCAAAAGCCAGAGTAATAGTAGTATTCACTGTGAGGGGGGGTTGTTTATTTGTTTTTGGTTGGGGGATTCAATGGTTACGTTTCCTTTCATCCTGAGCTTTGCACTTTTTACCCAGCCCCTCAACAGCAGCAGACAGCTCCCCAGGTGCTGCCTCTCTGCTCACCTGGTTCACAGACCAGTCCCACCCCTCCGCTCACCTTACAAAGCCCCAGTCCCACAGATTCCCTAACTATGAGAAGTGGCTGTGGGGCAGGGCTTCTTCCTTAACACCTTCAACCATGGGGCTGGGCTGTAGGTATTTTGTGGGCTTAGTACTCCTCTGGTCCCTGGGGACAGCCCTTGGGCAGGGGGACTTCCGCAGGGTCAGTTTTTCTGTCTTGCAGCGTGGATATGAGTATGATTGCGGAGACTATGGGATGCAACTGCTGGTCCTTCCCAGCCAGGACCGCACTGTCCGCTTCAAAGTTGTGGGTAAGTAGCTGTGGAGTATGCTTAATAAGCAGCTAAGGACACCCCCATCTATGCTTGGGTTCCCTTTTAAATGAACATGCTAGAGGGTTTCTTAAAGGCTATTGATATTTTCCCTGTCTCCCATGGGTAACTCTGTCCTTTCATGTAGACTACCTTCCTCTGTTAATTGTACACCTTTCAGTGTCTACTATAACTCTTTCTAGCTTAATTGCTGTCCTTAGCCCTAGGAGGTGTTTCTGACTGAGGAAGCCAGTAGGTGTTATCTGGCTGATTTCAACAGTGCCTCTTCTGACTGTAAGACAAGGGCCTGACTAAGATAATGCTCTGAAGGGATGCCTCCCAATGCAGAAAGGCCTCCCAAACTCTGGCTTGGCCCCTGAAACTTCTCCACTCTAGGACTCACACCTGATTGTGCAATAGATGCTAATATTGCTGTTGCCATGTGTTGCTGCAAGACAGCCCTTCTACTATCAGGATTTGGGGCCTTTCTGCTCTCCTTGGTGGATCTAAGAGAAACTTGCCAAATAATGGCTGGTAACCCAAATCCAGCTAAACAAAGATACTACTGATGGAATAAGACATGGTCCCTGCTTCATATGTTGCAGCCTTCCTATGTCTCTGAACTAGAGTGCCTTAACTTAACCTTACCCATGGGTGAAGGTTTGTCTGAGTGTGACACTCTCAACAGATGAGTTTGGGACTCCCTTTGAAGTTACAAACTGCTCCATCTGCCTTCACTGGATCGCATCTGGCGAGAAAGGGGAGGTGATCTTCTCAGCTGGCTACAATGGCTGCCATGTGCTCAAGCAGGTGAGTAAGTTGGCACAAGAGGCTCCAGTGTCCCCATCCCTGCCGCTACATTGAACACCTGCCTCTAAATCCCTACGCACAGAGCCGGCTTTAGGAAGTGCGGGGCCCGATTTGAACAGTTTTGACGGGGCCCCGGCAGAGATGACTGAAGGGGGTGGGGAGGGGGGGGAACACATAAAAAAACATGTGGGGCTTGTTCTCACCGGGCGGCACTCGTAGTCTTCGGCGGTTTGCCCTTCACTCGCTCCGGGTCTTCGGCAGCAGGTCCTTCAGTGCCACCAAAGTGCTGCCAAAGACCCAGAGCGAGTGAAGGACCCGCCGCTGAAGTGCCGCCGAAGACCCGGAGCGCTGCCGGGTGAGTAAAAATTAAAAAGGAGCCTCTAGTCAGGGAAGGGATTCTCGGCCGCTTGCCCCCACCCCGGCGGCCCTGCCACTGGGCGCGGGGCCCTCTTAGGCACGGGGCCCGATTCGGGGGAATTGGTGGAATTGGCCTAAAGCCGGCCCTGCCTACGCATAATCATGGCCTACTATGTAGGACGCTTGACTGTCCCATTATTGACGAGATCCAGCTAGTGTACTCAGGCTGCTGCAGTACTGTAGATTCTTCCCTACCTACTGGCACACTGCCTGTGCTAAGATTGCCAACCCTCCTGGATTGTCCTAGAGTCTACAGGAATTGACTATTAATCTTTTTAATTAAAGATAGTCATGCGACACAACCTCCAGGGATATGTCCAACCAAAATTGGCAACCCTAGCCTGTGCAGGGGGGGTCTAGGCTGAGCAGCCACAGACACTCCATTGCACCACAATCTTGGTAATCATTCTGCATTCATTGCAGGATGGCCGTAACCACCTGAGGGTCCGAGTGGAGGAACTACTGAGCACCGGGGCCATCGCTGCCACCCGTGACGTGACCATGACCTGCCCCAAGCCCACTGAACATGACTTATCCCCAGAGGAGACCATGCGCTACGTGCCCCAGCCGCAGCCGGGCCTGGTGCGCCCGGTGCCCCAGCCGCAGCCGCAGCCGGGCCTGGTGCGCCCGGTGCCCCAGCCGCAGCCGCAGCCGGGCCTGGTGCGCCCGGTGCCCCAGCCGCAGCCGGGCCTGGTGCGCCCGGTGCCCCACATCTATCCTCCACCAAGCAGCATAGGTGTGTGACCTCTAACTGGTTTGAGTGCATGTGGGTCCCCTCTAATGGAAGGTTTCATGCTCCACTTCTGACTCCTGTGTTAGTCTTCAGGGGAGCTACACCTTGTCTTTTGCTTGTGGCTGCCATCTTAGAGCTGGGGTTGACAGTGTTGTAATCCATCTCAAAAATGAGATTAGTTTAGAAATCCAGTTCCTTCAAATAAACTCGGGGGAGGAGGGGTGGCTATTTGCCTTTTGGTTTTTCAAAGCTGCTTCCAAAGTGAGTTTCTTTGGGGAAAAATCCAATCACATGCACCAATGTGTCCTTGTGATTGGCTGCTCAGAGGGGTCTCCCCTGTTCCTCCAGTATCCCAGGGTTTGGGATCTGATGTTGTTGTATTGGTTCAGACCATAACAGCAAAGCCCTGGCTGGGATGATTTAGTTGGGGATTGGTCCTGCTTTGAGCAGGGGGTTGGACTAGATCTCCTGAGGTCCCTTCCAACCCTGATAGTCTGTGATTCTATGACCCACAGCCTTGGGTCCACCCAGATCAACCTGCCCCCAGAAGTCACTTGCAATTGGTCTCCTGCTCCCCTCATTCTCCCCAGGCATCTCGCACAGGCTCTCCACAGCTCATAGTCCCTCTGCACTAATAGTGTCCTGTCTAGCCCTCCCCCCTAAACCAGAGTGGCAGCCACTTTACCTGTAGGTACAGCTTTGGTCTCATTGAAGAAAGTGAAAATTAGCAGCCACGTTTGAGGGGCACTTCCTCTGATAGCCACCATTTCCCCAGAGCCTATCCTGCTAGCTTGTACCCCATTAGCAGTAATGGGAGATGGTGACTTTATGAATTTTTCCTTTAATAGAGTAGGAGTCTGCTCACCATTTCATGAGGGATAGAAAAACCCATTCCTGAACTGCTAACTGATAAGTTGAAGTTGACAACACTGGCTGTGTTGAGGGGGATGTGGGGTGGGAGTGGGGGCTCTCCTCTGACACAGCAGTTCAGGAGCCTGGATTTCCATGTGACATTTTAAGGCTGGTATCTGGCTTAATGCTAAGAAGGGCAACATGCTACATCTGGAGGCCTGGGGTGGGGCTCTGAGCACAATGCTGTCTGAGATGGTATGTGGTTTGAGGCTATGGAGGAGGGGGGTGTAGGGTGAGCTGGGATGGAGGACCACTGTGGGAGCTCTTGCAGCCCTTTGGGGAGGAGGGTTGGACTGGTGTTGAGGTCAGCCAGTTGTCCAGAGGTTGCTACAGATTTTCAAAAGTCTCTGGGGAAGGGTCTCTTGTGATCCCTTCAGAAGATCTCCAGCTCTCCTTAATCCACACCCTGCTGTTCTAGGTGCCCATCTCACACAGGAGCAGTGCCATGTGGTGGCTGGGAAGATCCCCTGTGCAGATGCCCCAGGCCGAGCTGCTTGCTTCCAGGCTGGTTGTTGTTATGATGAGACTGACCCAACTACCCTCTGCTACTATGGCAACACAGGTAGGAGACCTGCCCTCATGTCAGCTTATGGAGCCTTTTGCCATCTCTATCCTGGGAAGCTTGGTGAGACACCATCCTTCTCAGATGAGTTTGGTCACCACCTACTAGCATGCTGAACTAGACTTGAATACAACTTCTTTGTATCTCTTACTCTGGGCTGCAGTTGGCACTAGTTGTGTGCAAAGGGATTCCTTCCTACATGACAGTCTTTCTCCTCAGTTGCCCAATGCCTGGCAGATCTTGAGAGCAAACACCAAATGGCAGAGGAAGAACCATCAGACAGTACAGGCTGGTGCTCCACCATCAGATCAATGGATAACTGTCAGCTTGTCTCATTCCTGCACAACATGAGCTGCAACCATGCTGTGTCAGACAAACCCACTTACCCCCATGAGGTTTCATTTGATAGATTCCAAAGCCAGAAGGGACCACTGATGATTAGTCTGACTTCCTGTATAACACAAGCTATAGAACTTCCCTGAAAATTCCTAGAGCAGATCTGTTAGCAAACATCCTGTTTTGGATTCTCCATCACTGACCCTGAGCAAACCATTGTAATGGTTAACTACCCTCACTGTCAAAACTACACCTTAATTAAATATTTGTTCCCTGTGTAGATACTTGGACTGTAATCAAGTCACCCCTTAACCTTCTTTCAGTCTAAAGCGACAGAATTTGGTCACTACAAGGCATGTTCTCTCTCTCTCATGGCTCTTCTCCAAACCCTCTCCAACCTATCATTTTTATTATAGGTTAGTGTGGCATGGACCTCTTGCCTAACTCCTATACCAGGAGCATCTATACTTAATCCTGCTCCTTTGTGTTGCAGTCACTGTTCAGTGCCTCGTGGATGGTCACTTCGTTCTGGTGGTCTCCAGGGACATGTCTGATCACCCCATCATCCTGGACAGTGTCCGGCTAGCTTATGCCCAAACAGGGTGTGACCCCATCAGGAAGACAGAGGCTTTTGTGATCTTCCGCTTCCCCCTCCTGCAGTGCGGCACCACAATCCAGGTGAGAACACATCCTTCCAGTGGGTGAGTGCTCTGCTCAGGGTCTTGGGGGACTAACCCACCCCATGTCTCAACTCTTCCAGGTGATCCATGACAAACTGATCTATGAGAACCAGCTGATCTCTGGCATCGACATCCAGACTGGGCCAGATGGCTCCATCACCCGGGACAGCACCTTCATGTAAGTTGGCCTGCTCTATTGACTAGCAAGGAAGTGATGGTCAGCCCTTCCACAGTGGAAGTGGGAGGCCAGATCTGATCCATCAATTTTCTACAGCCTCTCCTGAACATCTCCCAAGTCCTTTGGTGGACTACAGGTATGATTACCTGCAGTCACTGACCTCCCCTTTCCTGAGTGTGGTGCAATGCACCTGATCCCTAATAGGGCATGGGGCAAAATCTTGCATTGTGATGTGAAGGACCCCCTATACAGCTGACCGATCAGACACAATGTAAAACCCTCACTCTTGGAAAAATGCTAACATTGGTGAGCCTCACCTCAGTCCCTGGGAAAAATCATGGAGCAGGTCCTCGAGGAATCCATTTTGAAGCACTTGGAGAAGAGGAAGGTGATCAGGAACAGCAAACATGGATTCACCAAGTGCAAGTCATGCCTGGCCAACTTGATTGTCTTCTTTGAGAACTGGCTCTGTGGATATGGGGAAAGTAGTGGACATGATACACCTTGACTTTAGCAAAGCTTTTGATACAGTCTCCCACAGTATTCTTCACAGCAAGTCCAAGTATTTATTGGATGAATGGACTGGACTATATAAGGTGGATAGAAAGCTGGCTAAATTGTCAAGCTCAGCACGTGGTGATCAATGTCTAGTTGGCAGCTGGTATCCAGCAGTATGCCCCAGGGCATAGGCATGGACTTCCCCTTTCCCATGGGTGCTCAGCCCCCTCCCTGCCCCTATTCAACCTCCTTTCCCCAAATCCCAGCCCCTTCCCTGTCTCCTCCCCTGAGCATGCCACGTTTCTGCTCCTCCCCCTCCCTTCCAAAGCATGCTAATGCTGCCAAACAGCTGTTTGGTGGCAGCCAGGCGGGAAGCACTGGGAGGTAGGCAGAGAAGCAGTCATGCAGCGTGCTCAGGGGAGGAGGAGGTGGGACAGGGGTTGAGAGGTGCTTGGGTGCAGAGCACCCACTTATTTTTCCCAATGGGTGCTCCAACCCTGGAGCACCCACGGAGTTGGCACCTATGCCCCATTGGTCGGTCCTGGGGCTGGTTTTGTTCAGTATCTTCATTAATTATCTGGATGATGGGATGGCTTGCACCCTCAGCAAGTTCATGGATGACACTAAGTGGAGGGGGGGGGAGAGAGAAGAGGGAGGTAGGCTGGAGGGTAGTGATCTAGAAAAATTGAAGGATTGGGCTAAAAGGACAAGTGCAGAGTCCTGCACTTAGGATGGAAGAATCCCATGTACTGCTACAGGCTGGGGACTGACTGGCTAAGTGGCAGTTCCTACAGAAAAGGACCTGGGGGTTACATTGGATGAGAAGCTGGATATGAATTAACAGTGTGCATTTCTTGCCAAGAAGGCTAACAGCCTATTGGGCTGCATTAGTAGGAGCATTGCCAGCAGATAGAGGGAAGTGATTATTCCTCTCTATTCAACACTGGTGAGGCCACATCTGGAGTATTGCTTCCAGGTTTTTTTTTGGCGGGGGGGGAGAAGGGGCCACTACAGAAAGGATGTGAACAAATGGGAGTCCAGTGGAGGGCAATGAAAATGATTAGGGGGCACATGACTAATGAGGTGAGGCTGAGGGAACTAGGCTTATTTAGTCTGCAGAAGAGAAGAGTGGGGGGGGGGGATTTGATAGCAGCCTTTCCCCCTACCTGAAAGGGGGGTTCCAAAGAGGATGGCACTAGGCTATTCTCAGTGGTGGCAGACGACCAAAGAGAAACAATGGTCTCAAGTTGCAGTGTGGGAGGTCTAGGTTGGGTATTAGGAAACCCTAATTCACTAGGAGGGTGGTGAAGCACTGGAATAGGTTACCTAAGGAGGTGGTGGAATCTCCATCCTTAAAGGTTTTAAAGGGCTAGCTTGACAAAGCCCTGGCTGGGATGATTTAATTGGAGATGGTCCTGCTATGAGCAGGGAGTTGAACTAGATGACCACCTAAGGCCTCTTCCAATCCTACTCTTATTATTCTAAATGCCACTTGCTATGTGATCTCCAATGACAAGTAGGCACAGTCAGTCTGACCCGAGAAGGCCACACTGAGGGACTGATAACTCACTACAGGGTTGGTAGGAAGAAAGCTTGGATAACAGTTGGTGGCAAAATTGAGTGCTGACAGGAGAGTGACTACAAATGAGCAGGTGCTTCTAGCCTGTCTGAGAAGGCCTCTTCTCTTCTCTCTCCACCCTTCCCCCCCACCCCCCATGTGGTCATGCTCAGGCACTCCTGCAGAGTCCAAGTTGTAGGGAAGAACATCTGAGTTGCTAGAAGGGTTGATGGGAGACATCCAAGGATGCCAGTGCGTCCAAGTACTGATAGGGCCTGACCCTGCTTGTCCCAAATGCTAATAACATCACTGCCAGAAGCAGTATGGCCTCAATCTGAATTCAGAGCATCAGCCCTTGTCTCCTCCCTCTGCTCTCTCCTGTGCAGCCTCCATGCTCGCTGCATCTACAATGCCAGTGACTTCCTGCCAGTCCAGGTGGAAGTCTTCTTGCCCCCCACACCTGCTCCAGTCACCCAGGCAGGACCCCTCCGGCTTGAGCTGCGCATCGCCACAGGTAGGTGACCCCTCACTCCAGCACAGAGATCCCATCCTCTGAAGGGCCACAGGCATCTCAGCTCTGCTCTCCTCCTGCCCTCTCCCCACAGATGTGAGCTACACATCCTATCTCACGGAGAGAGACTACCCTGTGGTGAAGGTGCTCAGGGACCCTGTCTTCGTGGAGGTTCGCATCCTGCAGAGAACAGACCCATCCCTGGTTCTGGTTCTGCACCAATGTTGGGCCACCCCAAGTGCTAGCCCCCTGCAACAGCCACAGTGGCCCATCCTGGTGGACGGGTGAGTGGTTGGGATGGAGGGGGAGCATGGCTTGGGGAAGAAGGGAGTTTTCTTGGTCCATCATTCTCTCGTGTCTTGTTCCCAGGTGCCCATTCCTGGGAGACAACTACAGAACCCAGCTTGTGCCCATGGTCCCTGCCTCATCTGAGCTGCCCTTCCCAACCCATCACCAGCGCTTTGTCCTCTCCACCTTTGCCTTTGTGGACTCTGCCTCCCAGGTGGTGCTTGATGGACAGGTGAGAAGGGGCCTGCATATAAAGGGGGTGAGGAGGGGGAAGTCGGAGGGCAGGAGCTCCTATTTTAGTTGGTACTGACCTGCAAATTGTCTCTGAGGTGCTGCATATATGCAACCAAACTGATAGCTCTGGATTTATTTCCTGGCTCCTAGCAGCACTAGCAATCACTCACTAACTCAATTCTCACTTGTGTGGATTTTAGGTGTACATTTACTGTAGCGCCTCCACTTGCTACCCCTCCCAGCTGGAGCCCTGCAGGACCATGTGCCCATCAGGTGCTGCTACAAGTAAGTCTGAGTGGCTTCATCTGTGTACCAGTGGTCTGAGATCCATGTCGGTTTCTACAAGCTCCCATCCCAAATACCAGAGGACTCATGGTGAACAGACCTCTGCCTGTCCTGCTATATACTTACTGCAATGAGTTCAGCCCAGCTTCCTATGTACCTCTACCATGTACTGTAGTGCTAGCTAGGGTATGATGGGCTAACACGAAGAGGTTAAAGGGCAGTTGTAGGAGATTAGGCCATGCTCCACTGAGCTCTCCAGAGGCAATTTCTAATGTCTCATACTCCTGAGGAAATGGCCTTTCTTCCCATCTTCTCCCACACTTCAAATAAGCAATTCATGATCTAATACCTGGTACCACAACCTGTCAGGAGGCCTGTAAGGGCTCATGGTTGAGTCCATGGTGACACTGCATTGTCTCACATGATGCACTCTTACAACCAGAGGGCCCTGGACAGATAGCTCCCTAACTCTCCATTCAATCTCCCAGGAGGCCGCCGGTTCCTGAATATCAACAATGGGACAGGAGAGCCCCAGGACCTGGTGCGTTCTCATGGCCCCATGATCTTTCAGGAGAGCCCTGAGCCATGGAGAGAACAAGTCTATGAGAACATGGGTGAGTTCTGTCCTACTAGGGTTTTACAGAACTGACATCTTGCACAGCAAGTCAGAATACAGCAAGTCAATGCTATCTAGGGGGTGCTAATCTAAATGTTAAATGTTCATGGGGCTACATACAGAAGTTGCTCCTTGACTATCCATAATGTAAGCTAATGTTGTCTGAAACCATACCTGAGTGCTTCTCATGAGGTGAGCAAATGTCCAAAGAATAAGGAAATAACCAACATTTAGAATGTTTTAAAAACAAGAGCACTTAAGGAGCACTAGCACCTTGATGGTGACTTGTATGCCCCAAGCCTCCTTGGCACTCAATGCACTGGGGCTAGCACTGCCTCTGCCCTCTATTGGATGGCTATCAATGGGATGGTGATTTATAATCTGTAAAAAGTGAGTTGACAAATCAGGTCAGCCTTCATCAGAAAGATACTTAACACATAGGGGGAGAACTACTGGGACAGGGAAGTCTAGGTGTCATCGCCACACTTCAGACCCTACAAAAATCTGGATTGTTTTAACCTCTTCTCCTACAGACCCTGTCTCCAGACTGGACCTGACCCTGGTGCTTCTGGCCATGCTCTCACTGGTGGTTGTAGTTTCCCTCATTACTGTGACACTCTTCCGTAGGAGAAGCAGCTGGATGACAAGGTCCCAAATATTCCATGGCAGATCATTGTAAAATAAGGAGAAAAAATAAAATCTCTGGATTGCACTAATGTCTTGATAGCATGTGCCCCTCTGGGGGAGGGAACAGCAGTTGCTGAGGCCAGGGGTCTATTACTGGCCTTGTAGCTTCCCCATTCAGCAGCAGAACAGACCTCCTGCAGGGATAGAATCCAGAATAGGATGTGGCATAGAGGGCAGGAAGAAGACTGCAAGCTAGCACTAGACAAGGTAAATCAAATGGTTTTCTCTTGTTTCCTGGGGGGGGGGGGGAGCCACTCAGCCCACCTGGAGAATTTTTTTGGTTAATTTTACTGTGAATAGCTGGATTCTAACTCAGCTGGGCACACAGTAAGAACTACTGGTGCTTGCCAACCTAACCTGAAGCCAATGTGAGCCAGAGGACTAACCTAAGTCTGGTAACTAGAAACTCTAGTGTCTTGTTTCTTGGGGGGACTGTGGCCAGTCACTAGCTTACAGGAGGTGGTGAAAACTTCCCCATTGTGAATGACTGGGAAACCTGATGCTTCAAGACCTTAAGCATCCTGCCTTACAGCTGGGATCTCCCCATAACTTGTATCTTCTGCTTCTAGACACTTAAGCTATATCTATGGGGCAATCCAAAGTGTGGCTGTAGTGCTCATTTATGTCTGTGTGCTAGCTTTCATCTTGCTAGTTGAAACAGTAGTGGAATTATGGACTGTACAAGACTACCAGGGACTTCAGCTAGTACTCCAGTGGGTAGCCTGTGCTGCTGTTGTACTATAGCTTGATCTGGCAAGGCCAAAACTGCCTCAGATACATCTACACATTCACCTCTGACTGAGATTGTCTACACTGCAATCTACCCTTCTCCATTTTCACTAGTATCCTTCTATCTCTCACTTAAAGAAACTACAGCCCTCCAGCTCCTCTCCAAATCCCCTTCCAACAGCTTAAAATCTTCTCTCCCCCTGCTCCTACCATGTCAACACCCTCCACCTACTGTAGAACCCCCCAGGGCCTGTCACTATAACATGGTGTAACTGTTCTAACTCCTCTACTACCATCTTGTCAGGTAGCCTATTGTGGGAACCAATCCTGCAGACACTTAATGTGTATGTGTTAATGACTTCATGGGGACTTCACACATGCATGGAGTTAAGCACATGCTGAGGGCTGGCCAACCAACAAAAACTGTTCATTAAATGTCAAGGTTTTGGATTTTTTGTGTGTTCATTTTGCAATAGGCAAAACCAATGCCTCAAAACACTTAATGGAAAAGCAGAAAGGCATGCGTACCCTAGAAATGCATGAGCACTCGCCCGAGATGTAGGAGACACAGGTTTGAATCCCTGCTCTGCCTGACTAGGTGCACCTGTGCACTCCTGCATCCCAAAATGGAGTGGTGCAAGGTCAGGGTCTTGAACTGTAAGAGGGTTGCAGCAGGGATCATGCTTTTATGCTCTAGTTAAAAAAACCCATCACATGGTTTGTCACAATAACAAATTGGAGCCTGGTGGTTTATAGGCACAAGGCAATGAATTTGTCATTTGCTAAAATCTCAAAGTATATAAAGATCATGTTGTAGTTGTAAGGACCTCTTGCTTGAGTGCTTAGGTCATATACTTAGGGACTAACAAGGAGAATTTTTGCTAAAACCTGGCCACTTGTTAGCTAAAAGCAACAGGAGGAGAAAGACTTGGGTGTATTGGTTGATCACAGGATGACTGAGGTTTTACTGTGATGCAGCTGGGAACAAGGCTAACCCAGTCATGGGATGCTCAGGTGAGGTTTTCCACTAGAGACAGGGAAGTACTAGTGCCTTGTATAATAGTACTAACAAGACCTCATCTGGAATACTGTGTGCAGTTCTAGTCTCCCATGTGTAAGATGAATTCAAACTGGACCAGATACAGAGAAGGGCTACTAGGATATCCAGAGGAAGGATAACCTCACTTATGAGAGGAGACTGTGAGACTTTTGTTTAACCTAACTAAAAGAAAGCTGAGAGGAGATATGATTGCTCTCTCCAAATGCATCAGAGGGATAAATATGAGGTAGGAATTAAGTTGAGCACTACTGTGGACAAATGGATATAAACTTGCCATAAACAAGTTTAGGCTTCAGATTGATGGTTAGAAACCTTTGTCTAGAGGAGTGAGGTTCTGAAGCAGCCTTTCAAAGGGAAGTGTGGGGGACAAAAAACCTCACTGACTTCAAGACTGAGCTTGATCTGACTATGGAGGGGATGGTATGATGAGACTGCCTACAATGGCATGCAGCTGATCTGTGACTGCTAACAGTGAATATCTCCAATGCCTAGTGATAGGACACTAGATGGGGAGGGCTCTGAGTTACTACAGAGAATTCTTTCCCTAAGTATCTAGCTGGTGGGCCTTTCCCACATGTTCAGGGTCTAACTGATCATCATATGTGGGGTTGGGAAGGAATTTCCCCCAGATCAGATTGTCAGAGACCCTGGGGAGAGTGGTGGTGCGGGGGGGGGGGGGGGGGGGGGGGGAAGGAAGGGTTTGCCTTCCTCTCCAGCATAGCGCATGGGTCACTTGCAGGCTTAAACTAATGTAAATGGTGGATTCTCTGTAACTTTGTCTTTAAATCATGATTTGAGGACTTCAGTAACTCAGCCAGAGCTTATGGGTCTATTGCAGGAGTGGCTGGGTGAAGTTTTGTAGCCTGTGATGTGCAGGAGGTCAGACTAGATGACCATCCCTTCTGGCCTTAAAGTCTATGACAGAAGAGAGAGGGGGTTCCCTGAAAGCTCAACCATGGCAGCAGACAGCCACCTATGAGGAATAACGCAACGGTGGAGAGATACAAGTTGCATGCAACTGGATGGGTGCCTGTGCCTTTCTTCCTACCAGCTAAATGACTGTCTACATTGATTGCATTGTCACATCTTGCCCATGAAAGACTTGGTATCATCTTGGCACAGAAGTAAGATGAAGGACTGCCTTAGGGTACTAGAGACAAGCCAAAGGGAGTGGTGTAAGCTACAATTTTTGCATCAGGCTTGCCAGCACTGATCTGTGCCAGGATAGAACAATAGCAATAAGCTGTTTCCTCAACAACCCCATGGCTTATTTAAATGATGCAAAGCTGGGGGCCAATACTGTGTGACTTACAATAAGGCAGTGACTTTTGAGGGCAGTGTGCTTTCCAGGACTGCAGTGATGGAGGGGGAAGTCTTAGCTAACCGAACTAGCCTGGAGCCAAAATGATAGGGTGGCAGCAGAAGAACAAGTTTCAGACACAAGGGTGCAAGTTCTGTATTTTTTGCTATTGCTGCCTATTAAAACCCTGGCCATCCCCAATTCTAAAGGCAGGGTGAAGAAGAAGGGAGGCCTCAGTAGCATACTGAAAGGCCAATTCTGAATATGTATAAAATGTCATTGCCTGGGGTTTCTTCCAGACACTGAGGGTAAGGGATGATTATCCCCTGACAGAAAAGGTCTGCTTCAAAGTCCATGGGAATCCTTCCATTGACTTCAGGGGGCTTTGAATCAGGGGCAGAGACACTAGACAGGAGAGAGTTGGAGGAGAGGATGAAACTGCTGTAGGGGAAAAGTGCTGAATGTGATAGAAAAATGGCCAAATAAAATGTTTCTCCTGCTGAAGTAGGGAGACTTGGGCTGACGGTTAGCAGTGCCATGAGAAAAAGACAGAGGGAGCCTAAGAAAAACACCAGCCCAGAGAAGCTCAAGAGGCCTAAGCCTATGGAGGTGTCCTTGCTTCCCATCCTCAGGTTTCACATAGCTCAGGCTGAGGCCTGTCTCGTTCTGTGGAGCTCTATACTTGGCCAGGTTAGGTTTCTTCAAGGCCTGATATGAGGCCTCTCTGCTTTTTGACTAGTTTCACTCCTAATGTGAACTCTGCCAAGGCCACCAGGATTAACCCCCTTAATGATTTTATAGCTCTTTTAAAATAAGATTAATAATCATGGGCCTCAGTTCCACACCTCATCAGAACAATGGCACCTCCGTAAGCCCCTTGCACCATGCCATAGCCCTGTTTCAACACTGACTCAGAGAGAACAGAGTGACTCCTAGTGAATTAACACCACTGTTTTCTGTACCTCCTGGGTTTTGCCCACAGATCCCCCTACTCAGCATTGAGCAGGCCCGATCCTTTCAAAATTATGACATGTAAAGTTAGGTCTCAGCTCATATCCCTTATGGGACTGGTGATGGGACAAAGCACCAGAGTGACTAGGGGCCAGGACTATACCTGTACAGAGATGATGATGTCACCTGCATGAGGGGAGAGTGGGGATCTGTTGCTCTCTAGTGGCTGATTCACATGGATGTTAATGAGTGTGCCACAGCCACTCCCTAGAAATGGTTAGTCCTTTAGCTCAGAAACTCCTGGTTTTTGCTCTGAAGATCATGGAGTTTAAATCTCAGTGTGGGCCCGAGCAGGGGCAGTTAAAATTGCAAGCCAGAGATTGACATACAGGGCAAGGGGGTGCAAAGCAATGGGACCAGAAGACCAGACTAGCAGCATGTGTTGTAGGTCAGAGTTAAGGGTACTAGCAGAGCTGTAGGGGAGGCTTGTTTGGCAGCTGCTTGCTGCAGCAGGCTCAGGGCCCCGTTCTCAATTCCCCAATCACTGGAGCAGTTTCTCTACACACCTTGCCTGCTGCAAAGATAAAGCATCTTTGAATGAGTTTTCCATCCCTCCACCGATACTCCACCCCCCACCTGGGTTCACAACACAACAGGGAAGTAGGGAAGAAGCAGACAGTTACCAACTCCAGCTCCTGGAGTTATGTGAACATACCAGAACATCAGCTTTCCTTTAAAAAAAAGGGGGGGGGTTCTAGCCCTCATCTTTTTGTTTTATGTTTGTATGGTGCCTAGCACAATGGGGTCCTGTTCCATGACTGGAGCTCTTAAGCATTTCAGTAATACAAATAAATAATAATAATAATAATGGTTGTAGAGAGAGAGAGAACCTTGAAAGCATGACCTCTGCAGATTCAAAAGCCAGAAAAGCATTTTAAAATAGCCACAAATTTGTTATTTTTAAAATCTCATGATTTTTAAGGGAAGCTCATGAGTTTGGGGGGGCCTCATGATTTTTGAATGCTCAGGGCTGGCGATACTCTAGGCAGTGAGAAGAGTAGAAAGAGCAAGGGAGATAAGACGGAGAGCCCCAACCACAAATAGGCAAAAATCATGAGCTTGCTGCAAAAATCATGAGATTTTTCAAAAAATACACTTTAGGGTTTTTTCATAGGTTCATGGATTTTAAGGCAAGAAGGGACCCTTAGATCAACCAGTATGACCTCCAGCATAGCACAGACCAGAGAATGCCACCTTGTTACCTCTGCATTGAGCCCAATAACTTGTGTCTGAGTAAAGCATCTTCCAGACAGGCCACCTGCAGGCTTCAACACTAGAAAGTAGGTTGACCTAGGTGTATCCCTCAGGGCTGTGAAAAATTCACCCTCCTGAGAGACGTAGTTAATCCAACCTATCTCCCAGTGTAGATGCCATGAGCTCACTGGAAGAACTCTTCCATCATCCTAGCTACCACATCTCGGAGTAGAGGATTTACCACAGCAACAGAAGTACCCCTTCCGTTGCTGTAGTAAGTGTCAGCACTACAGGGCAGCACTGCAGCTGTAGTGTTTCTAGTGTAGACATAGCCTGACCGAGAATCCACCACTTCCACTGGTAGTCTGTTCCAAGGGTTAATCACCCAACCTGTTAAAAATGTGTGCCTTATGGCTACCTTGCCATGGATGGTGGGTGAACCACGGGCTTGGGGAGGCTAGACCCTGGTCTGGCCTACCCCTTCAGCCTGAGGCCCCCTCAGCCAGCCAGGCCCCCCCCCCCCCAATCCTGGGTTGCCCAAGCAACACCAGCCCTAAAGCATCAGGGCGTGCGCACACACATGGAGCACCAGGCAGGCTGCCCCCAGAGCACTGGGTGTGTGGGCTGTCCCCCTCCCCCCCCAAGCACCAGACCACTGGGCAGGCATCGGGCAGTCCTCCCTCCCTCCCCCCCCAGCCTTGGAGCGCTGGGTGGCACGGCCCCAGCCACCCAAAGTCCTAGCCGCCCCAGCTAGGGTGACCAGACAGCAAATGTGAAAAACTGGGACAGGGGGTGGGGGGTAATAGGAGCCTGTATTAAAAAAAAAAAAAAAAAAAATCAGAACTGTCCCTATAAAATCGGGACATCTGGCCACCCTAGCCCCAGCCCGAGCCTAGCAGGCTTCCTGGAAGAGGAGCAGCCGGCTTGCCTGGGCTGGGGCCAACTAGCAGCAACAGGAGGGGGTCTTGGGGCGGAGCGTGGGCAGGACCATGCGGGGCTGTTTGCGGAGGTATAGCCTTCCCAGGTTATTATATGTGCCACCCATGGATTTGGCTGGCTCCAACTTCCAACCACTGGATCTTGTTCCACCTTTCTCCACTCGATTAAAGAGCCCTTTAATAGCCAATCTTTTCTCCCGATTAATGTACTTGTGCAATGTAATTGAGCCACTTCTTGATCTCCTTTTTGATAAGCTAAACTAACCAAACTCTGTAAGTCTCTTGCTATCCAGCACTTTTTCCAGCTGGCAAATTGCATTTGTGACTAGTGTTCTCTAAACCCACTCCAATTTTTCAATAACCCAATCACACAGAACAAGAAAGAAAAAGGCCTCATTCAATACCATGGCCACCCACACACTGACTAGACCTTGTACCCACCCACTTCCTGGACCCCCATAGGATACACTGACTAAACCCCTCAGATTACAAGGCTGATTCTCTCCCAGGTGAGCTATTTGGGTGCCTGGGACAGCCATGCCCTCAAGGGGGGTGTCTCAGACCTATACCCCTGAGAACAAGTGTCTCCATTCACCAGCTGTTATGCAGGCAACTTGCCCTTCTGATTTGGGGGGCACTTGAGCCCTGTTTTCAAACTTTTCTCTGCAACTGTGAGGGCAAGAAACTTACTTTTATTTAGGGTTACCATATTTCAACACTGAAAAAAGAGGACACTCCACGGGGGCTCTGGCCCCGCCCCAACTCCACCTCTTCCCCATCCCTGCCTCCGCCCCCTCCCCACCCCCATTCCAACCCCTTCCCCAAAGTCCCCACCCCAACTCTGCCCCCTCCTCTGAGCACCCCACATTCCCCCTTCTCCCTCCCGCTCTGTTCTTGGATGGGGGTTGCTAAGTGCTTCATAAACTGTAAAACGTTTGTAAAACCTACAAAGTGAGGGTGAAACAGAGAAAAATCTGTGAGCAAAACAAGCTGCTAGTGAGGGAGACATGGTTATCTATATGAGATGTTTTTATTAAAGAATCCATGGTAATACAAATAGTAATGATGATGATGGTGGTAATGCTACCAATAAGCAGTTAATATTGGGACCTTATTCTAAACAAGAAAATAAATCTAAACCATGGAGAATGCAGTGAAAATTAATATTGATTATTAAGAATAATGGTGAGGTAGAAATAGCATCATGATGGTCAAGGAGAAGGGATTCTGCTAAGGCCAGGTAGTAACCATGGTTCTATTTAGTATTTGTGTCAAAGCACATTCACCGCTTAAATACAGTTCTCTGGTTTAGTTATTTGGTACAGTAACTTGCAAACCGTGAAGCCGGTAGCGCTCCAGCAAAAGACGCTCGGGGGACCCCGAGTGCGAGTGGCTGCAGCAAAACTAACAACTCATACCGAGATGATGTCACAGCGGGCGATCCCCCCCCACACACACAAATTCGGAGAGCCTTAATATAGTTGAAATACACTGAATTACAGATTTTTGGATGGACAGAATGGAAAAAATAGTAGCTATTTTGCTAAAAATTAAGGACAGCTGTTAGTGTACAGGATTTCTGGCACTGCATTTCTGACTATACCACTGCCTCATTCAGTGACCCTGGGCAAGTCACTAAGGCCTGCTCTACACACAGATTTTGTGCCAGGGTAACTATTTTGGTTAGGGATATAGTTTTTTTTAAAACCAATTTAGTTATCCCAGTACAACCCCAAGTGTGGATGTAATTCTATACTGGTACAAGCACTTTGATACCAAGTCCATGCCAAGAAGTTGTCCCACTTTCATTATATTGGTACTGTTAAAATGAGAGAATTTTCCTGCGCCACCAAGGCCTTACACTCGATCTGTTTCCACCTATTTATGATTTTCCACTTGCCGCTTTGTGATGCTCACACTGCAGGAGCTTTACAAGCATAAAGTATTTTTATGGCTGTGTATCACGAGTGGGGTGCATGGCTAGGAGCCTGACCTTTGCCTCGCCTCACAAGATATGGAGGTGCAAGACCTGAGTAACGTTTCCCCGGGGTCATGGTTTACGGACAGGACTCACAGGGCACACAGCAGCCCAATTTATTTTCACCAGTTCCATTCAGGAAAGTAAATGGAGACACGGGGGGGGAAGGGCGGGATCCTGCCCCGCAGACACACCCCAACAACATCCTCCAGACAGCTCAACCCGACTAGCGGCTCCTCTCATGCCCCAGGCTCGCCAGCCACCCCGGCCCCTCCAGCTTGCCCCGTGACTGGTGCCCGGGGCCGGGGGCGCAGCTCCAGCCCCAGGGGGACGCAAATCCGGACAGTGCCAGCTTCCCGCAACGCGCTGGCGACCACAACCCCCCCTCTCCTCCCCCGAGGCACCCCGCAGCCCTGCGATGGCTGCCGAGCGGCGCCCAGAGACACCCCCCACCCAAAGGACAGGGGCCTGCGCCCCCCCTCCCCCGACGGCTTGCTGCCTCACAGGGGCAGGTTGGTCGCGTCGCAGGGGCCGCTGGGAGTTGTAGTTTTCGGCCGCTCCCCTCTCCTGGCTCTCCCTGGAGTGTGAGGCCCGGCCGGACTACAGCCCCCAGCATGCCCTGGGCAGGAGCCGAGTGTCGCACCGAGATGATGTCACAGCGGGCGACCCACACACACACATTCAGAGAGCCAAGCCTCCCTATTTCCCTGGACATGTCCGGCTTTTTGGCAATTCCCCCCGGACGGGGATTTGGGGACCAAAAAGCCGGATATGTCCGGGGAAATCCGGACGTATGGTAACCCTATTTTATTTTGAATGCACACTGAGGTTCTCAGGTAGTCCCTTGTTTCTAGGAGATGGGGCTTGAAATAAAACATCAGTTACCACAGGACTTGCAATAAAATCCTGAGAGCTCACAACACTGAAAAGGGAGCATAACAGGAGGATTCAATGGACGGGGGGGTCTTAGGGCTGAAGGGTTCGATGGTTTTGTTTCCCTTTCTCCCTGAGCTTTGCAATTTTCACCTGGCCCCTCCCCAGCAGCAGGCAGCTCCCCAGGTGCTGCCTCTCTGCTCATCTGATTCACACCCCACCCCCTCCCCTCACCCTAGAAAGCCCCAGTCCCACGGCCTTTCTACTTATGAGAAGTGACTGCTGGGCAGGGCTTCTTCCTTAGCACCTTCAGCTATGGGGCTGGGCTATAGGTATTTTGTAGGCTTAGTACTGCTCTGGTCTGTGGGGGCAGTCCTTGGGCAGGGGGACTTCCGTAGGGTCAGTTTCTCTGTCTTGCAACAGGGGTATGAGTATGAGTGTGGAGACTATGGGATGCAGCTGCTGGTTTTTCCCAGACAGGGTCACACTGTCCGCTTCAAAGTTGTGGGTAAGTGGCTGCTTCTTCAGAAAGCTAAGAAACCTCCTGGTTGTCTGTCCTCTTAGACATGCAGGAGGGTTTTATGGGTCTCCTGTGGAAACCTCTTACTTATACAATATGTAATGAGACCACCTTTTTCTTTTCCTGAAGTTCCTACTCTAGTGCTTCTTAGTGGCCTGGCTGTTACCCTCAAATCTTGAGTACCCTGATCTCCCTGAAGTAAGAGTCTGTGGCTTCTGTCCCCTGGAGAAAAGACTGGAGTTACCTAGCTGGATTCAACTGTTAGGGCTACATCTTTCCTCATAACAGCTTGCTGACTTTACCCTCTGCTATTTTTTGAGTCACAGAGGGAACCATGCTGGGGGGAAAATGTAGAGGGACATAACAAAATGTGGCTAGGTATCCCAAGCTCTGGTGTAACTCAGCCCTCTGAGTTGCAGACACCTGAATCCTGTGCCCTCTGTGGGCTATCACCTCACTGTTGTCATGCAAAAGTGTGGGATGGCCTGGCCACTATCAGCACTCCTGGCTGTAGGTCAGGCTTGATAAATGTGGGCTATCCTGTACCTTTTGAGCTGCTTACCACCATGCTAAAGCTCCACTAAACTGAAGGATGGGACCAAAAAAACAGTCTCTGGTCCAAACTTGGCTACTTGACAAAGCTTCATTATGGGCTTTAACTCTTCCTTACCCATGACATGTATGACTCTCTCCACAGATGAGTTTGGGACACCCTTCGAAGTTACCAACTGCTCCATTTGTCTCCATTGGGTCACATCTGGCGAGCAAGGAGTAGTGATCTTCTCGGCTGGCTACAATGGCTGCCACGTTCAGAAGAAGGTGGGGGGGTTCGCACATGTACCTGAGCAACTACAGAAGCTGTAGCTGGGTCCATACCTGCTGCCCCAGCAGCCTGCAGATTGGGGGGAGGGGGGGGGGAGGCGGGAGGCTGTGCTTGGCACCTACAGACAGTCAGTATTGTGGCATAACAGACTAACTGGCATCTCTTCATTGCAGGATGGCCTTAACCACCTACAGGTCCGAGTGGAGGAACTATTGAGCACTGGGGCCATCGCTGCCACCCGTGATGTGATCATGACCTGCCCCAAGCCTCCTGAACATGACATAACCCCAGAGGAAACCATGCACTATGTGCCACAGCCAGGCCTAGTGCACCCGGTGCCCGTGCCGCAGCTGGGCCTGGTGCGCCTGGTGCCCCACATCTATCCTCCACCAAGAAACATAGGTATGTCATCTTGTGTGGTGGCCTTAACTGGAACTGTTCCTTGTCTCCTCCTCACAGCTGCTATCTTAGAATTGAGAGTGGTCATATCTCAGGGGAAAGGAGGTTGAGTGATGTGGCTCACTTCTCCCACAACAGTAGAAAAGGAACTTGAGATCACACAGGAAATTCTGTCACTGGTGCCTGCTTGATGACAGGCCACATCTTGAACCTGTGAGACCTGGCATGGGGCTCTGTACACAGTGGTTTGAGGCAACCTGTGGTGTGAGGATACTGGAATGTCTGGGGATCTGGAATAAAAGCCTATTTGAAGGGGTGGGGGGAGTATCTGGTGACTTAGCAGCTGGAGTAATGGAGCACACAAATGGCTACATTTTTAGGGAGGGCTGACTGCGATCCCTTCAGAGGATCCCCAGCTTTCCTTAATCCACACCCTGCTGTTCTAGGTGCCCATCTCACACAGGAGCAGTGCCGAGTGGTGACTGGGAAGATCCCCTGCCGAGATGCCCCAGGCCGAGCTGCTTGCTCCCAGGCTGGCTGCTGTTATGATGAGACTGACCCTACTACCCCCTGCTACTATGGCAACACAGGTAGGAGACCTGGCTTTGTGTTGGCGTATGGAGCCCTTTGCTATCTCTGTCCTGGGAAGCCTGGCCATATGCTCTCAGTTGAGATTGGTCACCACCTATTAATGTGGTGAACTAGGCTGGGATTCAGCTGCTGCTCTAGGACTCCTGTCTCAAGTAGAAACTACTGCCATGTACCCCTTACTCAGGGCAGCAGTGAGCGCCAGTCACATGCAGACTGAGTTACTTCCCAGAGCATGATTTTGCTGATCTGTCTTGAGTAAAGCAAGACTAACACCACCAAATGTGTGGCAAAAGAGCAGCAAGGGAGCACAGTCTGGCATCCACAGAGGGAGGGAGGTGTGTGTGAGTGAATCTTCTAGCTCCATGGGGTTGCGTTGTGGGTTAGTATGGCTGGAACCTGTTTCCAGAGTGCTGCTGTATCTTGACAGATACAAGCTGCTGCCCTACAAGGAATATGAAATACTGATGTCTCAACAACAATCACTATATAAACCAGGGTGGGATCCAGGACTCCTGACCCATCGTGTTCCAAATCTATTACTCTGTCCTCAATCTGCTCCCTTGTATTGCAGTCACTGTTCAGTGCCTCGTGGATGGTCACTTTGTTCTGGTGGTCTCCAGGGACATGTTTGATCACCCCATCATCTTGGACAGTGTCCAGCTAGCCTATGCCCAAACAGGGTGTGATCCCATCAGAATGACAGAGGCTTTTGTGATCTTCCGCTTCCCTGTCATGCAGTGCGGCACCACAGTCCAGGTGAGGATACTCCCTGTGGAAGCCAGGGAGAGTGCTCTGCTCAGGATCTTGGGGGACTAACCCACCCTATGTCTCAACTCCTGCCAGGTGATTGGGGACAAACTGATCTATGAGAACCAGCTGATCTCTGGCATTGATGTCCAGACTGGGCCAGATGGCTCCATCACCCGGGACAGCACCTTCATGTAAGTTGGCCTGCTCCATGCTTGAAGGGCTGGTGTTGGAGAAGTAATTCCAACCTTCCCGTATCCCAAGGGGATGGGAATAGGCTGCTTCACTGACTAGTAAGATACTGTGATTTCCTCCATTTCCCCACTTCAACAGCCTCTCCTGTCCAGAAGGTTTCCCAACTATCTTGCAGACTAAGCTCACTTCAGAAGGTGGCTGACCCTTTTCTGAAGTGCAATGCACCATCTACCTAACAGCATATAGAAACAACTGCTGTAATGGGCTCATCTAGGGAGGCAGACCAAAATTACCCTCTGTTCATGGCACTTCAAATGCCATGAATGAGATTTGACTACAAGTGAGCAGGTGCTTCTCTCCCATCTGAGACTGCCCCCATGTGGCCATGCTCGGGCACTCCTGCTTAGTCCCTGAGTTGTAGGGAAGGACATCTGAGTTGCTGGAAGGGTTGATGCACTGACATCCTTGGATGCCTCCCATCCAAGTACTGATAGGGCCTGACCCTGCTTGTCTGAAGTTCTAATAAAGTGACTGCCAGAAGCCGTATTAGCTCAATCTGAATTCATTGAGCATCAGCCTGAACCCCTCCCCCCCCCATCTCCTCCCTCTGCTTTCTCCTGTGCAGCTTCCATGCTCGCTGCATCTACAATGCCAGTGACTTCCTGCCAGTCCAAGTGGAGGTCTTCTTGCCCCCCACACCTGCTCCAGTCACCCAGGCAGGACCCCTTCGGCTTGAGCTGCGCATTGCCACAGGTAGGCAGCCCCTTTGACTCCAGCATAGAAATCCCATCTCCTGAAGGGATATAGGCATCTCAGCTCTGCTCTCCTCCTGCCTTCTCCCCACACAGACCTGAACTACAGATCCTATCTCACGGAGAGAGACTACCCTGTGGTGAAGGTACTCAAGGACCCTATCTACATGGAGGTTCGCATCCTGCAGAGAACAGACCCTAACCTGGTTCTGTCTCTCCACCACTGCTGGGCTACCCCAAGCGCAACGCCCCTGGAGCAGCCACAGTGGCCCATCCTAGTGGACGGGTGAGTGAGGTGCAGGCATCCATATTAGTGGAGGAAAGAATAATGCTTGGTCAAAATTGAACAGTGTCCCTTTGCTCTCAGGTGCCCATTCTTGGGAGACAACTACAGAACCCAGCTTGTGCCCATAGGCTCTGAGTTGCCCTTCCCAACTCACCACCAGCGCTTTGTTCTCTCCACCTTTGCCTTTGTGGACTCAGACTCCCAGATAGCACTTGATGGAGAGGTAAGGATGACCTGAATCTACTCAGGGGTGGGAAGGGTCCTTTCCTGGTCAGGCAGGGACCTGCATCCTCTACGCTCATCTTGTAAAGAGCAATGTCCCCACCTTTTGTGAAGCTTGCCTCCTAGATGAGGCCATGGCCAAGTGGGAGGGTGTAGCTTTAAAAACCTCTTCTTCCTCCTCTCTTCCCCCCCCCCCCCCCCCCAGCATCAAGCTGGAGCAATTGGTTCCCTTGATCTCACTGGCCTATGATGCTCCTAATTTAACACCTTGCTTGAGTCTGGCACTTACAGCCATTACTCCCAAAATGGGCACAGCGTCATGATAGCTGCTTTAGGAACACAGTCCCTTGAACTACATGTGATCCAGGTTCTATATGAAAAGTGACCAGCTGGGAGTCTCTGCATCTCAGATGTTTAATGTCCTAGCTCCAGCTGGCTAGTGGATAATGCTCCCCAGGATTTCTCTCACGTTACCAGCATCAGGTGTCAAAAGCCTCCATGGCATTGCTATACCTCCAAGATGCCTGTCTAGGTGCCACTTAGGGAACTGGGGCAAAATCAGTACTTGGTCCTGCTAGTGAAGGGAGGGGGCTGTACTCCATGACCTTTCGGGGGGGAGAAGGGTGTACATGCACACATATTGGCCTGCTAAACCCAGGGTTGTGAGTTCAATCCTTGAGGGGGCCATTTAGGGAACTGGGGTAAAAATCTGTCTGACAATTGGTCCTGCTTGAAGCAGGGGGTTGGACTACTGAGGTCCCTTCCAACCCTGAAATTCTATGATTCTATAACCTGGGTTCTCATGGGGCTTAGTCCAACAGCACCTCCTTGTCAAGTAATGTACTGGGGCTGGTACTGCCCTCTGCTGGATGGAATCTGTTCTGGTAAGCATCTTTCCAATGACCAGAGTCCAGCAAAGATAAGCCCTACTGCAGCTAAATGTGTCCTCTATTTAGGCCACATGATAGCAGCTAGTTGTTCTGAAGCTGAAGGGCCTAAATTCCCTCCCTTGGTGCTGCCTATGTGCAGGGAAGCTTGTCACAATAGAGTTGCTACCTGCTGGGTCGGAGCTACTCTAACTCAATTTCCATTTGTGTGGATTTCAGGTGTACCTCTTCTGTAGTGCCTCTGCCTGCCGTCCCTCCCGGCTGGAGCTCTGCAGGACCATGTGCCCATCAGGGGCTGCTATAAGTAAGTCTCTGAGGTCTTGCCACTGGCACACAGTGGAAGCTAAACATCCATGTGGGTTTGAGAGCACCCAGCCCCACTGCTTCAAACAAATATTTGAGGATATCCTGGGGCATAACAGCTAGAACTCTAACTGCAGTGACTATATAATGGAACAATGTGAACTCAGCTGGATCCCCTACATGTGACCTGCCAAACTAGCTAGGTGCATTGTGAATTTGGAGGCAAGTACCTGGGCTAGATGGTACTATAGTCTACTCTGTAACTGCACCCTTGCTATGTAGGAACTGAAATGGGCCACTGGGATCCCCAGAACAGATTTCTAATATGGGCTACTCCTGCTAAAATTGCCTCTTCCTACCTAATCCAAACCCCCAATGACCAACTCAGGAGGACATACTGAGCAGAAGCCACTTATCTGGGCAGATGGGTCTACATTGGCCTCTTCCTCATCAAATACTGCACTCTCCACCTAACCTTAGACAGCACTGGTGAGCTCTCTGAAGACCACTCCTTAACTCTCCCCTTTCCATCTTCCAGGAGGCCGCCGGTTTCTGCATATTGGAAATGGGACAAGAGAGCCCCAGGACTTAGTGAGTTCTCATGGACCTGTGATCTTCCAGGCGAGTCCTGGGCCACGCAGAGAGCAAGTCTATGAGAACACAGGTGAGTTGTCCTGCCATTATGGTTAACTGGTCTCTTGTGTAGTAGCCTGAGACCTGCAAGTCAATGTTGCCTCTAATGTGGGTATTACTCCATGTGTGCTAAATGTTCCTGGGACCCCACATGGATGAGCAAGAAGTGATCATCTTTATATATAAGCTTATGTTGATTTGCCATAGTATGACTCCCAAGAGTAGAACAACACTTCCTCCTGCTGTGGTGAGGGACAACCAACCTAGCATTCAAAGCAAGGCAGACCCCAGTGGGGCATAGAATCATAGAATATCAGGGTTGGAAGGGACCTGAGGAGGTCATCTAGTCCAACCCCCTGCTCAAAGTAGGACCAATCCCCAACTAAATCATCCCAGCCAGGGCTTTGTCAAGCCTGACCTTAAACTCCTAAGGAAGGAGATTCCACCACCTCCCTAGGTAACCCATTCCAGTGCTTCACCACCCTCCTAGTGAAAGTTTTTTTTTTTTTTTTTTTTTTTTTTTTCCTTTAATATCCAACCTAAACCTCCCCCACTGAAACTTGAGACCATTACTCCTTGAATAACCCCTTGATGGTGACTTGCAAGCAAGGGAGACTGTGCCTACAATCAGGGCTGGCGCAACCCATTAGGTGACCTAGGCAGTCGCTTAGGGCACTACAATTTGGGGGGGCACGGCAACCACGGTGGTATTTCGGCAGCAGGACCTTCCGCTGCCTCTGTGGGGGGCAGCATTTCGGGGCGGGACCTTCTGCAGCCTAGGGCGGCAGAAAAGCTGGTGGCGCTCCTGCCTACAGTGCACTGGGCTGGTATCAGCACTGACCTCCGCTGGATGGAATTTATCCCCAGGAACTTTCTTTATTGACTGACTGGAGCCTGCAAAGAATAGACATCTCCCCTGCTAGGAAGAGAGGGGTGGTGACTTAATGCAGATGCTTGCCTGGTACACTGAGTTAATCAGGTGTAACCTCAAATGGATGTAGTGAAGGCCAACCCACTATTAATGGGTAGTAACGGCATCACTGGGGAAAGGGTGCCTAGTCTTATCTGCATTTGCACATGCACACACCCAGTATTGCCTTAACACCCTCTTTTCCTCCTCCCACAGACCCTGTCTCCAGACTGGACCTGACTCCTGTGCTTCTAGCTGTACTCTCTCTGGTGGCTCTGGCCTCCCTCATTGTTGTGACCCTGCTCTGCAGGAGAAAGGACTGGATGACAAGATCCTAAAGACTCCATAGTGGCTCGCTGTCAAACAAGGGTGGAAAATAAAAACAGCTGAACTGCACTAGTGGCTTGTGGTGCACTTTGTCTGGAGGGAGGCTGGAGCCAGCAGCTGCTTTGTGGACTCTGCCTCCCAGGTGGTGCTTGATGGACTGGTAAGGAAATCTAACTAGGCAAGTAATTCCTACCATGCTGCAGACTGGGATTGATTCCTCCTGAGCAGCCCTGGCTCTAGGCATTATCTACTCTGCTGGAACTTGTTTGTGGGGTGGCAGAGGGTAGGTGTTGGGATGGAACAACTTCCTCTTCTATCAGGGGGAGTCCTGGGGTCTCCCTGCAGGTGGGAAGGTAAACTAGCTACCTGAGTCTTTCTTCCCTCACACACCCCTGCTGCATGCTCTAGTGTGGCACCTGGCTGTTGGATGCCCAGCAGATGGCTAACCTGAGTAAGAGTCTCCTTGTGCCCTCTCAGTGCAGCATGGCTTCTCTTTTGTCACCACTCAGGCTGGTTCCTCTAAATAGAAACATTCTGGGTAACACTCTGGCCTCTATTGGAGTAGATCTGGTATCCACTAGCGTACTTGTTCCATCCTATAGTGTCTGGAGGTCCATGGGAAGGATCTCCTAAACCCTGATAACCACAGTAATGGAAACTCCTCAAGCTCAGTGCTAGGGGTCTGTCTAACCTAGGACTGTTATCTGCAGGGTAAACTCTCCTTATCTCCTTCCCCAACCATGCTACACAGGAGGCTTCCCCTAGAAAGCCCCTCACAGCAGCTGGCTCAGTGCATTGGGCAGCCCTGGCCAGATCTAACTAGCTCCTAACATGTGGGTTTCAGGTGTACATTTTCTGTAGTGCATCTGCCTGTCACCCCTCTCAGTTGGAAATCTGCAGGACCATTTGTCCACCAGGGGCTGCCACAAGTAAGTCTGATCTCATTTTATCTGTAGAGCAGGCAGGATGTGAGGCACTATTTTACTAGCACCAGATCACTCAATCTCTGTGGACCTAAATACTAGAAGAGGGCACATTCTACATACCATATGAAGATCTCCTAACACAAGCATAGCCTTACTTCTCCTCAGCGGAAGACCTGCATGTCAGCCATTTCTGTATAACCTTCAAAATACAGTGCACCTGGTTACATGCATTGTGGGCTACCTTGCCTGTGTCAAAGGCATCTGGTAAAAGTCACCACTGGAGCCAGGCTGCCATGCAAATAAAATAGCCTTGCATGACAACTCTGCCAAGATAGCACAATGCCTGGATCTGAAAAGGGGTTGAGCATACTGGTGCTCTTCTCTCCTCCATACATCCAGGGTCACTCACATGAGGACCCATGGATTCTATTTCCACTCCTTATTGGGATAGCAGTTGGCGTTCTGTGACTGGGCCCTAAGTGGGGGGTTCTGCCCCATTTGCTGGATGCTCTTTTCTCGTTTCTCTGGAAGCCCTGGTGAACAATGCAAGACCCTTTCCAACACTCTCTCGAAGTCACTGGTTCCTCAGGATCCAAAGTGGAACAGAACCCTTGGACTTGGTGAGTGCTTGTGGGTGAAGTTCTCAGCAACCAGCCAGGCAAGATGGCAAAGACAAAGGTGAGTTAACACTAGTTAATGGTGTCCTGCTGGCATGGTAACCCTGAGTAACTGAGGGAGCCTGAAAGCTGGTGGCACTAGGCCAGACAGCTTCTTGGAGGGTGGCTAATCTCAGGTGCATTATAGCTTCTGAGCTCCAAGTTGCTGTACCCAGGAGTGGGTGGTTAGGATGAAGTTCATTATTCCAAGGGGTATCTAACTTGCTTTTTAACAGGGGTGGAGAGAATTAGGATGAAGGGACTCATACAGTGTCCCTGTAAAGCAGAGACACAATCCTAACTCTCCCAACTAGGATCTCAAATGACTTCCCATTATATGGCAGGGGGCACCAGGGATCCTTCTACCCCCTGCAAGTCTGTGTTTTTCTCTCCTCCCCCCCCCCCCCCCAGATCCTGGCTCCAGAGAGGACCTGAACCCTAAGCTTCTGCACGCTGTGTTCCTGGCACTTCTCACTTATCGTTGTGGCCTTAGTTACTGTTAGTGTGAGTTTGACCTGGAAGAGATGGAGTCAACTGAGAAGGCTCAAACTTTTTTGCAGTGGAGTTGTGAAATAAGACAAAACACATTGCATCTCGCTTGTGGGGGTATATTGTGGGTGGGAGTGCTCCCTACAGTGCTCTGACCTAGCAAAGGTCATGGTGGGTAGTCTGCAGCATTGCTCATTTTCCTGGGTGTCACAACTTCCTATGGTTGTGCTAAGGTAGCTAGCAATACTGTCCATGCCAAGGCTAGGTTGCAAATGTGGGGAGGAAACTGGAGATGGTAGGAAGAGCCACTTTCCATTCCCAGCTCCAATGAGGAACTTCAGAACAGCCTTTCTCCAGGACAAGAGGTGTTTTTTTTTTGGGGGGGGGGGGAGGGGGGAAGACTTTGGACCCCATCCCCCCAGTCACCTTATTCTCCATGGTCTGCCTCAAATGAACTCGAACTCTAACTCTGTTTTCCAACTCAAGGGGCTTAGAAGGAACTAATGGCTGATGCTACAGCATTCCTCTGTCTTCATCTCAAGCCTAGATGAACTTCTTTCTCAAGGTTAGACTTTAGTGAAGCAAGTTATTGGGCTCCATACAGACAAATACTTGCAGGCTATTTTTGTGGATTGGATGCAGATAAAAATTTTGTATGCACACAGGGGTTTACAGCTAGAGGTAACTAGGTGACATTTAATGGCTTCTGACACACAGGAGGTCAGACTAGCTGATCCAAGGGTCCCTTCTGGCCTTAAGTCTATGTATGCTAGAACTACTAGAGCTGTGCAATAATGGGTTTTATAGAGGATAGTGAGTGCAATCCCCAGAGCAGAAACCACTAGTCAAGGTTGTAGGGAAACAAACATTGAAGAAATGGAGAGGGCTCACTTTTCCACTCACTCTACCCACAACCGTGCTGCTAATTCAACTCTTCCACCAGGCTGCTATAGAGGCTGGTAAAACATTAGCACCAGGGAACCGTTCGTGGCTAACAGTTAGCTCTGATGTAGCAACACTACCCTCGACAGTTGGGGCACCATATCTGAGAACAGCCACCTCAGTGCAAGTATTACACAGATCTGTGGTTAATCAATGAACAGGTCAGATACCCTCATCTGTCCAAGAAAGAAGTCTGTGAGAAATGCTCTTAACATGGGGTCAGCCTTGTTCTACCAACGTTCCTGCAGACCTATTGTGAAAACTGAGCGGATGGTGTGCCTGTAAACAACTATGCCTTGCTTTGCACTTGAAGATAACTAGGTGTTCATGTGAGCAGGGCAGGGTTTATGATGTCCTCCTAAACAAAGGAACAGAGCACAGGGCAGGAGGCAGTTCCGGTGGATGTGTGAGGTAGGGTGTTTGTCACAGAACAACGGGGCTGGAAAAACAACCTACCAATTCTGGAGGCTTTTTTAAAAAAAAAAAAAAATGAAGAGCTTTCCTGGCAAAGTTAGAGAGATGGAGTCCTGTGGTTAAGTCAGGCCTGGTCTACACTATGAGTTTAGGTTGAATTTAGCAGTGTTAAATCGAATTAAGCCTGTACATGTCCACACAAAGCCTTTTTTTTTTTTTTTTTTTTTTTGACTTAAAGGCCCTTTAAACCGGTTTCTTTACTCCACCTCCGACGAGGGGATTAGCACTGAAATTGGCCTTTCCGGGTCGGATTTGGGGTAGTGTGGACAGAATTTGACGTTATTGGCCTCTGGGAATTATCCCAGAGTGCTTCATTGTGACCGCTCTGGACAGCACTCTCAATGCAGATGCACTGACCAGGTAGACAGGAAAAGCCCCACGAACTTTTGAATTTCATTTCCTGTTTCTCCAGCATGGAGAGCACAGGTGACCACGCAAAGCTCATTAGCACAGGTAACCATGATGGAGTCCCAGGATCGCAAAAGAGCTCCAGCATGGACCGAACGGGAGGTACGGGATCTGCTCGCCATATGGGGAGACGAATCAGTGCTAGCTGAACTCCGTAGCAGTAAACGAAATGGAAAAGTATTAGAAAAAGTCTCAAAGGCCATGAAGGACAGAGGCCATAACAGGGATGCACAGCAGTGCCGCGTGAAAATTAAGAAGCTAAGGCGAGCTTACCACAAAGCCAGAGAGGCAAACGGAAGGTCCGGGGCAGAGCCACAGACATGACGCTTCTACGTGGAGCTGTATGCCATGCTAGGGGGTGCAGCCACCGCTACCCCAACCATGTGCTTTGACTCCATCAATGGAGAATCACGCAACAGGGAAGCGGGGTCGGGGTACGAGGAAGATAGCTCACAGCAAGGAAGTGGAGAAACTGGTTTCCCCAACAGCCAGGATATGTTTATCACCCTGGAACTGGAACCAGTAACCCCCAAACTCACCCGAGGCGTGCTCCCAGACCCTGAGGGTGCACAAGGGACCTCTGGTGAGTGTACCTTTGTAAATATTACACACGATTTAAAAACAAGCATGATTAATGAATTATTTGCCCTGGCAATCGCAGCCAGTACAGCTACTGGAAAAGTCTGTTATGTATATGGGGATGGAGCAGAAATCCTCCAGGGACATCTCCAGAAAGCTCTCCTTGATGTACTCCCCAAGCCTTCCCAAAAGGTTTCTGGGGAGGGCTACCTTATCCCCTCTGCCATGGTAGTACACTTTACCGTGCCAGGCCAGTAGCATGTAGTCTGGAATCATTGCATAACAAAGCATGGCGACGTATGGTCCCAGTGTTTCCTGGCATGCAGACAATATCCATTCCTTATCTCTCTTTGTTATCCTCAGGAGAGTGATATCATTCACGGTCACCTGGTTGAAATGGGGTGATTTTATTAAGGGGACATTCAGAGGTGCCCGTTCCTGCTCAGCTGAACAGAAATATTCCCCGCTGTTAGCCACATGGTGAGGGAGAGGGGTGAAGTGATCATCCCAGAGAATGGGGGAGGGGGAGGTTAGTTAACCCGGAAACCGCAGCCCCTCCTTTTGTATTGCAAACCCATTTTAAATGGCCAACCCAACGGGTGCTTGGTATGGGAAATGAGGGCGCTGCTGGTTGAAACCATTCCCACATGTTATGAAGGTTAAAAAAGCCAAAACACCTTGAGTCACTACCCTTGATAGCAGCAGGTCTTTGATTGTGTTGGCTACTTGGATCACAGCAGCCCCCATAGTAGATTTGCCCACTCCAAATTGATTCCTGACTGACCGGTAGCTGTCTGGTGTTGCAAGCTTCCACAGGGCTATTGCCACTCGCTTCTCAACTGTGAGGGCTGCTCTTATCCTGGTATTCTGGTGTTTCAGGGCAGGGGAAAGTAAGTCACAAAGTTCCATGGAAGTGCCCTTACACATGCGAAAGTTTCGCAGCCACTGGGAATCATCCCACACCTACAACACAATGCGGTCCCACCAGTCTGTGCTTGTTTCCCAGGCCCAGAATCGGTGTTCCATGACATGAACCTGCCCCAGTAATACCAGGATTTGCACATTGCTGGGGCCTGTACTTTGGGAGAGGTCTATGTCCATGTCAATTTCTTCATCACTCTTGTCGCCGCGCTGCAATCGCCTCCTCACCTGTTTTTGCTGTGGCATGTTCTGGCTCTGCATATACTCCAGGACAATGCGTGTGGTGTTCATAGTGCTCATAATTGCCGCAGTGATCTGAGCGGGCTCCTTGATCCCAGTGCTATGGCGTCTGGGCTGAAAAAAGGCGCGAAACTATTGTCTGAGGGAGGGAGGGAGGGGAGAGTGGCGACATGGCTTACAGGGAATTAAAATCAAGAAAGGTGGCTGTGCATCAGGGAGAAACACAAACAACTGTCACACAGAATGTCCCCCCCCAAAGATTGAACTGAAAACCCTGGGTTTAGCAGGCCGTTGATTTCACCGAGGGAGGGGGAAGCAAATGAATACAGAACAAATCTGGTCCATCTATCTTTTACATCTTAGGCTGGCAGCAGACGGTGCAGCATGACTGATAGCCATTGGCATCTTCTGGGTGCTTGGCAGAAGATGCTGCATTACGATTGCTAGCCATCATCGTCAAGACGGTGCAATAGAACTGCCGGCAGGACTGAGTCTCCAGGAGACAAAACGTGTCTGCCCAGGTGCCTCTGACCGAACTCACTGAGGAGTACGACAACCATGGATACCAGTCGTAATACAGCATCTGCTGCCAAAAGGCAAGGAGCTGCTGCTGTATAGCAATGCAGTCCCACGTCTGCCAGCACCCAATTAGCAGATGACAGCTACCAGTCATACTGCACCATCTACTGCCAAAAGGCAATTAGCTGCTGCTGTACAGCAATGCAATATCACGTCTGCCGGCACCCAGATGACATATGGTGACGGTGAGCTGAGCTGAGCGGGCTCTATGCTTGCCATGGTATGTTGTCTGCACAGATAACCCAGGAAAAAAGGTGCGAAACGATTGTCTGCCGTTGCTCTCACGGGGGGGGGGGCCTGACGACATGTACCCAGAATCCCCCGCTACACTGTTTTTGCCTCATCAGGCATTGGGATCTTAACCCAGAATTCCAATGGGCAGCAGAGACTGCGGGAACTGTGGGATAGCTACCCACAATGCAACGCTCCGGAAGTCGACGCTAGCCTTGGTACTGTGGACGCGGTCCGCCGACTTAATGCACTTAGAGCATTTTATGTGGGGACACACACAATCGACTGTATAAAAATGATTTCTATAAATCCGACCTAATTTTGTAGTATAGACATACCCTCAGGTATGGAAGGCAGGAGATATGGGATCAATTGCCCACCTTTACCACCATGTGAGCTTGGGCAGGTGTCTGATCCTCATTTTACCAATTCTTGCACTACCTGGCTTGTTGAATTAGGCTGGGTTTTTCCAGGGCACCTAAGAGAGTTAGGCATTGACTCTCACTGGGCCATGGGCACCCAACCTCTCATGCCCTTCTGGGAATTCCAGGCTTCAGTTGGAGGGTCTCTTGCTGAGCACTGCAGAGACTCACACAATGTGGCCCTGATCAGTGGGAGCCTCTATGTGCTACTGTAATGCAAGTACAAATTATTTCAGGTCCCAGCAAGTTCCATATTCTCAAGCTGGCTGCAGGGAAGGTTCTGTCTCCTGTGAGCCTCCCCAATGGAGTGTTGATAGGTATTATGTACCTGGTATTAATAAATATAGGGGGTGTTGGGCAGTTAACCAAATGTATTATGCTCTTTCCATGTCAGTTCTGTTCACCCTTGTCAAGTATCCCGTAACACTGTAAAGCTGAAGTCAGCTTTGGCACGCCAAAGTAAGTGTCAAAGACAAAATGCATTAATGTTCGAGCTGGGGTGATACCATCCCAGACCAGTAGCTGGAATACTAGTATCTAAAACAAAGATGAGGAAGAAAAGGAACAAGTTAGGAAACTGTTTTTCAGTGATGTGTAAAGAGTTATGTAACTTGGAAAATACTCTTAGCTGAAATGTGTAAGATGAATTCAACAATGCTGCATGAGATGGCTTCCCAGAAACTGGTAGCCCATTGAACCCTTTCCCTGTACTGTACTGTTATAGACTTTTAGCAATAAACACGAGTGACCTTGGTTATTTGGTCTCTTGAATACATTTCATACAAAACCAAGGTGTGGTCTAGCAGTTGATCATACAACTTATCACCAATCCACCGTTTCTGATGGAGCACAAGAGCTCACAGCAGGAAAAGTGATTGCAGGTGGCTGAGGCCCACTTCCCCTGCAGGGTTTTGGAAATTGAGAGCCCTTGACTGGGGCTCAGTATTCAGTGGGAAGTCATGTGCAGAGAATGGCATGTGTGTGATGTGTACACAGCAAGGTGCAGATGAGTTCTGCATCAGTTCAAGCTCTCTCAGGCACTTACAGGTCACTGCTAACTATGAACTGCAATGACTGAACATGAAGGTCACAGATGCATGAATCACTGAGGCTGGAACTGTGAGGGTGGGGTACATGTCTTCTGGCTAATCATAAATGGGAGGTGTGGGCGGGATCTAAAGGACCTGGAAAGTCCAACACCTTGGCCTGGTCTACACTATGACTTTAATTCGAATTTAGCAGCGTTAAATCGAATTAACCCTGCACCCGTTCACACAACAAAGCCATTTATTTCGAAATAAAGGGCTCTTAAAATCGATTTCTGTACTCCACCCCGATGAGCGGAGTAGTGCCAAAATCGATTTTGTCATTTCGAATTAGGGTTAGTGTAGCCGCAATTCGATGGTATTGGCCTCCGGGAGCTATCCCACAGTGCACCATTGTGACCGCTCTGGACAGCAATCTGAACTCGGATGCACTGGGCAGGTAGACAGGAAAAGTCCCACGAACATTTGAATTTCATTTCCTGTTTGCCCAGCATGGAGAACACAGGTGACCACAGATAGCTCATCAGCACAGGTAACCATGCAGTCCGATAATCGAAAAAGAGCACCAGCATGGACCGTACGGGAGGTACTGGATCTGATCGCTATATAGGGGGAGGATTCAGTGTTAGCAGAACTTCATTCAAAAAGACGAAATGCCAAAACTTTTGAAAAAAATCTCCAAGGGCATGATGGAGAGAGGCCACAATAGGGACTCAGATCAGTGCCGCGTGAAAGTCAAGGAGCTCAGACAAGCCTATCGAAAAACAAAGGAGGCAAACGGTTGCTCCGGGTCAGAGCCGCGGATATGCCGCTTCTACACCGAGCTGCATACAGTTCTAGAGGGGGGGGGGCCGCCACCACTACCCCACCTGTGACCGTGGATTCCGAGGCGGGGATAATCTCATCAGCTACACCTGAGGATTCTGCAGACGGGGAAGAGGAGGAGGAGGAGGACGAGCTTGCAGCGAGCACCCAGCACTCCGTTCTCCCCAACAGCCAAGATCTTTTTCTCAGCCTGACTGAAGTACCCTCCTAATCCAGTATCCAAGACCACGACCCCATGGAAGGGACCTCAGGTGAGTTTACCTTTTAAAATATAAAACTTGTTTTAAAAGCAAGCGTTTTTAATGATTACTTTGCCCTGAGGACTTGGGATGCATTCGCAGCCAGTACAGCTACTGGAAAAGTCTGTTAACATGGCTGGGGAGGGAGCAGAAATCCTCCAGGGACATCTCCATGAAGCTCTCCTGGAGGTACTCCAAAAGCCTTGCCACAAGGTTTCTGGGCAGTGCAGCCTTATTCCGTCCTCCATGGTAGGACACTTGACCACGCCATGCTTGCAGCAAGTAATCTGGTATCATTGCATGACAAAGCCTGGCGGCGTATGGTCCCGGTGTTTGCTGGCATTCAAGCAACATCCGTTCTTTATCTTGCTGTGTAATCCTCAGGAGAGTGATATCGCTCATGGTAACCTGCTTGAAATACGGGAATTTAATTAAGGGGACAGAGATGGCCGTTCCTACTGGGCTGTTTGCCTGTGGCTGAAAAGAAATCCTTCCCTGCAGTTAGCCAAGTGCGGGGGGAAGGGGGGGAATTGGCCCAGAGGTTTTCGTGTTTGGCTAGCAGGGATCTTCCCTGATACCAGCCACACGGTGGGGGGAGGGATAAAGCGATCATCCAGAGAATTGGATGGGGGGGGTGGTTAGTTTGTTTTCTGCTGCTGAAGGTTAACAGGAAAACCGCAGCACTCAACGGGCTTTGCTTGGTATGTGGGAAAGGAGGGCGCAGAAGCCAAAAGACAATGGTTTACCATGGCCGCATGCAAGCTGAATTCTGTTGCCCGGACCTGCGTCTGTGATCTCTAGCAGCAAAGCCACAGCCACTCAATATTAAGAGGCAAAATGCAACCTTGCACAGAAATCACATGTGCTATGTAATGTGAATAGTGTTGGTCACCGTGAAAGAGTATAAGCATTGTTCTGCAAAATGTATCTTTTTAAAAAATTCTCTCCTTTTTTCCCTCCCTCCAGCAGCTGCAAATTCTTCAAGCCTCCCTCCTCCGTCCCGAAGGCTATCACAGATAAGACGTCAGAAAAAGAAGACGCGAGATGATATGTTCGCAGAAATCATGGAATCCACCCGCAGTGACAGAGCTCATCTGAATGAGTGGAAGGACACGGTTTCAAAGTATAGGAAAGAAGCCAGTGAACGTGAGGACAGGAGGGACCAACGTGAGGACAGGAGAGACGCTCGAGATGAGAGGTGGCGCAGGAAGATCAGAGGAGGTAGGATGCAACGCTGGGGCTGCTGCGTGAGCAAACAGACATGCTCTGGCGTCTGGTGGAGCTTTAGGAACGGCAGCAGGATAACAGAGTGCCGCTACAGCCCCTGTATAACTCCCCTCCCCCATCCCCATGTTCCATAGCCTCCTCACCCAGACGTTTAAGAACGCGGGGGGGGGGGGGGGGGGGCCCGTACCCCTTCCCATTTCACCCCAGTGGACAGCCCAAGCAAAAGACTGTCATTTTTTTAACCTTTTTTTGTGGCCTTTTCCTTCCCGCCGATCCTCCTCCCAAACCCCACCTGGGTTCCCTCCCTCTTTTTATAATCTATTAATAAAGAATAAATGATTTTTAAATGATAGTGACTTTATTTGGTTTGAAAGCAAGCTGGGGGGAGGGGGAGGGTGGGTTCCTTACAGAGAATGAGTCAATAAAGGGGGCGGGTTTTCATGAAGGAGAAACAACCAGATATTTCACACTGTAGCCTGGCCAGTCATGAAACTGGTTTTCAAAGCTTCTCTGATGCACAGCGCTTCCTGGTGTGCTCTTCTAATCGCCCTGGTATCTGGCTGCACGTAATCAGCAGCCAGGCGATTTGCCTCAGCCTCCCACCCCGCCATAAAGGTCTCCCCCTTACTTTCACAGAGATTGTGGAGCACACAGCAAGCAGAAATAACAATGGGGATATTGGTTTGGCTGAGGTCTGAGCGAGTCAGTAACGATCGCCAGCGACCTTTTAAACGGCCAAATGCATATTCTACCACCATTCTGCGCTTGCTCACCCTATAGTTTAACAGGTCCTGACTACTGTCCAGGCTGCCTGTGTATGGCTTCATGAGCCATGGCATTAAGGGGTAGGCTGGATCCCCAAGAATAACTATTGGCATTTCAACATCCCCAACGGTTATTTTCTGGTCCGGAAAGTAAGTCCCTTGCTGCAGCCCTTTAAACAGAGTAGTGTTCCTGAAGACGCAAGTGTCATGAACCCTTCCCGGCCAGCCCACGTTGATGTTGGTGAAATGTCCCTTGTGATCCACAAGTGCTTGCAGCACCATTGAAAAGTACCCCTTGCGGTTTATGTACTGGGTACCCTGGTGCTCCGGTGCCAAGATAGGGATATGGGTTCCATCTATCGCCCCACCAGTTAGGGAATCCCATTGCACCAAAGTCATCCACTATGACCTGCACATTTCCCCGAGTCACTACCTTTCGTAGCAGCACCTGAGTGATTGCTTTAGCTACTTGGATCACAACAGCCCCCACAGTAGATTTGCCCACTCCAAATTGATTCCCGACTGACCGGTAGCTGTCTGGCGTTGCAAGCTTCCACGGGGCTATCGCCACTCGCTTCTCAACTGTGAGGGCTGCTCTCATCTTGGTATTCTGGCGTTTCAGGGCAGGGGACAGCAAGTCACAAAGTTCCATGAAAGTGCCCTTAACGCATGTGAAAGTTCCACAGCCACTGGGAATCATCCCACACCTGCAACACTATGTGATCCCACCAGTCTGTGCTTGTTTCCCTTGCCCAAAATTGGCGTTCCATGGATAGAACCTGCCCCATTAACAACATGATCTCCAAAGCACCGGGGCCCGCGGTTTGAGAGAATTCTGTGTCTGTGTCCATGTCCATGTCCTCATCACGCTTGTCGCTGCGCTGCCGACGCCTCCTCGCCTCATTTTTCTGGTCCTGGCTCAGCATAAACTCCACGAGAACACGCGAGGTGTTTACAATGTTCATGACTGTTGTCTTGAGCTGAGCGGGCTCCATGCTTCCCGTGGTATGGAGTCTGCAGTGTTCACCCAGGAAAAAAGGCGCGAAATGGTTGCTTTCATGCAGGGAGGGAGGGAGGGGTGAGGCTGTACCCAGAACCACCTGTGACAATGTTTTTTGTCCCATCAGGCACTGGGATCTCAACCTAGAATTCCAATGGGCGGGGGAGACTGCGGGAACTATGGGATAGCTATGGGATAGCTACCCACAGTGCAACACTCCAGAAATCAACGCTAGTCCCGCTACATGGACGCACACCGCCGAATTAATGTGCTTAGTGTGGCCGCATACATTTGACTTTATACAATCTGTTTCCCAAATTCGAATTATATAAATTCGGATTAATCCCATAGTGTAGACATACCCCTTGTGTATGTAACTTATTCCCACTCAGCACAGCTCTCTGGCCCTCTAGTGGTAACTGGCTACAGGGAGCCTGCTACAGCCATGACTGGCTGATGCAGATGCTCATGTGTTATGAGCCAAAGGTTCCCTCACTCAGTCCCTACTGTTGCTATTTCACAGAGGAGCATAACCTTAGGGGTGTCTAGTCAGAGGGCAGCTGGTTCAAAGGACTTTTCTTCCCCAAGGCTTTCAGTGTCAGTTTGCTGAGCCCTGCGAAATGGTGCTACTTAAAGCTGCTGGGAAGACAGAATCTTGCCAGCATTTCAGCCCAGGTTGTCTAGCCAGCACCCCAGTTGGCTTCATACCAATGCTGAATAAGATGGAGGGTAGGACTGATTCTTGGGCTGAAAACTGGGCACGAGGTGTGAGGAGACACCAGAGCTGTCCTGGAGAGTCTGAGCATGGTGAGAGATCAGCACTGTACTTCATGTGTTGCAGATACAATTTGTACTGTGCTGGGGAATTCTGGACTCCTGTGGTAGTTTCTTGCAATAAATTAACCCTGCAAGGGTATGCACATTTGGAAAGTCTTCAAGGACTATTTCTGGGGAAATAGAGGCAGGTGTACTAGTCCTGGGCTCCAGCAGGGCCACCCTTTGACAAATCCCTTTCAAACCCCACTAAAATGACCCCTTTCATCTTTAATGTTCAAACTGCAACAAAACTAAATTCTGTGCATCTGTGAATTTCTGTGGGAGGCCTGATCTGGTGGTTAGACCAAGGGCTAGGGCTTCAGGCCTGCAGCCTGCTATTCCCAGCCCTGCTACGTGACCTCTGCCACATTCACTGCCCTTGCTGTAGCGTGGGATTGTGATACGTTCCGTACCTACTTTGCAGAGGACTGGGGAGGATTCATATTCCTAAAGGTTTTGGAGATCACTAGCTGAGGGGCACATGAGAAATAGCAAGAGCCTGTTTGTACAAGAAGCTACAGCAAGTCCAATGCTATCCCACAAACTCAAAGGAGGTGAATAATTTCACAACTCATCCAGGTACCAGGACTTTACTCATCAGCTGAGAACTGCAGGGAGATGGGGCCAGGGGATACTGACCCTATGCAGGCTCCCACCTCTCTTCCGGTCATCACTACTCAAATAGCACTGGGAGCACTTAAAAGGGATTCAGACGATGTGGATAGTATCTCTTACCCTTAGATCCCCTTGCCCAAGGTCTAGGGGCTCTTTCCCCTGCATGCGCTACCTCACAGCTCATCAGGGAGGAGGTACACACAACTCCCACACCCCAAGAGGGTTCAACATGCTTTATTTATTTATTTATTTTACTGAAAGTAGATAGCTGCTTACAAAAAAAAAAATGCACATTTCCCCATCCCCCACTTCTCTCCCCTTCCTATGCCATCCCTCTCTTTCCCCCACCCAGCCTCTCATTCACAGCTGTCCGTCAGTGGATGGGTTTGGTTCCATTTCGTTTGTTACAATCACAGAACAGAATCTAAACTGGAAAGAAACACAAAACTGGAAAAACAAAGCCTTTGAGCACAGGGAAGGGGGTGCGCTAGATTGGCCTCCCCCTGATATCTCAAAGTAAAGCAATGATAACCCCACCCACGTTACCTCCCCCCAATAACCCCAACACTACAGTGAAGGACACAGCCCATTCTCCCAGATCCTAGGAAAAGAGGCTACAGACTGTAGAACTTCAGGCTCCTGTCCATGCCCGTGGAAGCGATGAATTTAGCATGGTGGCCAAAGGCCACACCCGTAGTCAGGCCACTGTGCTCTGTAGGGAGACATGAGAGATGATTAGGGGAGAGACACCAGATGGTTAATTTGCAATTCATCCTACTAGACCTTCCCCTCCATCTCAGGGCCACCTCACGCAGCGCACTCCATGGGAATGGGGTCTCAGGGACACAGTGAAAGGAGCAGCTCGCTCATCCACTCGCTGAACCCAGCACAGGCACATGAGTCTCCCAGCTGAACACCTCACCTGTGAAGTGGAGGATTTCCGTCCACTGCTTGCAGATGTAGATCTGGACGTCTGTGCCACCCAGGGCCAAGTATGTACCGCTCTGGTCAAATATGAGGGACTTCACCTACAGAGAAGAGAGAGATCTGAGCCCCAAGCACAACTCTAGAGCCAGACCCGGGGGCGCTCTCCCCCCTGTACCAGGCTGCCAGGAACTCACTCCCCCATACACATACTAAGCAATCCCCTCCCCCACACACTCACCTACTCCTACCATACAGCTGGCTCCCAGAGGGGCACCTCTCCCCATATACCCACCCTGGGCAGAGGGAGAACCCCCAACACACCCCATACCAGGCACTGGCTCCCTGATGCAGGGAGAAGCCCAGTCAAACTAGGATGCACAAGGACATGGAGGAAAAGCCACCAGGTCACACCCCTCAGCTGGCTCATATCAGGGAGAGATTGGGGGAGCAGGGACAGGGCTTGACAGAGCAGGAGGATCGCATGCACCTCAAAGTTATTGTCCAGCTGCAGCGTCTTGAAGTTCTTGAGCTTGCGCAGATCCCAGAGTTTGACAGAGGAGTCGTCAGCGGCCGTGGCCAGGTAGTAGCCGTTCTCTGAGAATGCGATGCTGGTGATGGGACCGGAGTGCCCTGGGAAGTTGGCCACATTGGTGCGTTCCTGAGACAGACAGACAGTTAGTTGCCTATGGCTGAAAGGCAGGCACCGAGTCGAGCCAGGGCCAGCTGGGAAAAGATGGGGGCAGCAGGTAGGCTGGATCTTCCCTTCTCATGAAGAGAGCTTAATCCAGGGGACAGGAGCCTTCTCCGCCCGCCTTTGTGCTGTGATAGATTCTCATCGCCCACAACCAGACTCCGGCTAGAGTGACACTTTCCCTGGGGAAAGCACCCAGCTAGGACATCTGTGCACACTATCCAACAGGGGCCAGAGTGGAAGACATATGTGATAGCCAAGCTCCATCTACCACCCAAGCTCCGCCTACTCATGGCCAGCTCTCCATAGTAAGACCATACCTCTCTTTTCCTGCGTGCTTCAACCAGCACTGAACAATGTCAACGCTAATGTACAGCATCGTTACATTGCAGAGCTAACATCACTGAGGCGAATGGAGCACTTCGCCCCCACTGGTTCAGGCTGTCTGCAAACTCAGGCAGCCACTGCTGCGTCACTCACACACCAGTCACATGGGAAATGGTTGTAACAACAAGGTAAGAGCTAGAGGCATCTTTCTTTTACTGAAAGCAGAGATCCTAGTGTGCCAGGGAGGAGGCCCTAGCTGGCCTGACAGCCCCATGCTCTAGAAAGCATATAGGGACCAGGCCTCGGTCTGAGCACGCTCCTAGCCACGAGACTGGAGCTGCCAACATGCCAACATCCTCCAATACCAGGCTCCGCAGCGTCAGGCACACCCAGCCAGCCAACCCTACCTTCAAGTCCCAGATCTTGATTTGAGAGTCCATAGTCCCCGTCCCAAAAATGAGCCCATCAGGGTGGAACTGAGCACAGGTGAGAGCTGCAGAGACAGAGAGAGACAGAGATATTCAGTGACACTGCCGGGGGGAAAGGGGGAACACGCATCTCAATTGGATAACAAAAGGACACAGCAGAAAGCAAGTCCTCTCCCAGCCTTCCACATCACAGGGTTCTCAAGGACTCGTGTGACACAGAACACAGCCCTTCCTGCAGCCTCTTCCCCAGCAAGAATACAGAAAGATTATCTAGGAGAAAACATTATTCTAATATATAAAATAGTTTATTTAAAAGGAGCTGCTAAAAATGCTACAGAAAGCAACTTTATCTGATTTGATGTTGGACTCCACTTAAACTGTACACCAGATTAACATACAGGGAGTGAAAACATGTAATTCAAGGTTAATAGTGAGCATGTTCTACGGCAGAGGTCTCAAACACGCGGCTCACAGGGCTATTTCCTGCGGCCTGCACACACCCCCGGCCTACCTTCAGGCCAGGGGTGGGTAAACTACACCCGCGGGATTGCCCCCCCTCAAGCCCCACGCCGCTCCCTGAAGCAGCTGGCATCACGTCCTTGCGGCCGGGGGTGGGGGAGAGGAGCAGAGGGCTCCCTGTGTTGCCCTGATTTCCAGGCACTATCCCCCCGCAGCTCCCATTGGCCGGGAACGGGGAACCGTGGCCAATGGGAGCTTCAGAGGAAGTACCTGGAGGAGCAGCAAGCAGCATGCGGAGCCCTGCGTCCCCCCTCCCACAGGAGCTGCAGGGACATGGTTCCAGCTGCTTCGCGGAGCGGGGCCAGGGCAGGCAGCCAGCGTGCCCTGGCCCTGGTGTGCGCCGCTGCCACCCCGGATCTTCCTTTGGAAGAGGCGGGGCCTCATGGAAGGGGTGGAGTGGGGGCAGGGCTGGGGGCAACGAGGGGTGTGTGTGTCAGTGATGTGGCCCTCATGGCCATTTGAGTTTGAGACCCCTGTTCTACGGTCTATTTCTATTTCTGAAACAGATGTTCTTAACAAGCTCCTCATCTTATGCTTTAGCAAAATCATCCAGCTAAAATTAAATGGAGCACAATGACCCTGCAAGCCAGGGGTCCCTGATACCCAGCCCTTACCGCAGCCAGAGGTCTCATCTGTGACCTTGGTGAGCACGCGGCCCGTCTGGATATCAGAGAAAGCCCAGTACTGAAAGAGAGGAACAAGGAGTGAGTGCATCCCACAGCTGCCAGCCCTCCACTGCCTCCTGCCCACACCAGCTCGCTGATCGACGTGAGCTCCAACAACATGGGGGGGGAAGGAGGGGTCACGGGTGACCTGGGTCTCACCTGGTCATCAGAGGAGCTCAGGAGATAGTCGCCGGTAGCATGCAAACTCAGCCCTGTCACGGCGCTCTCATGGGCCCGGACAAACTGCACGCAAGTGGCACTTGGGACCGACCAAATCCGGATAGTGGCATCAGGAGAAGCAGAGAACACCAGCTCCTAGGTGTGTGAGGAGAGAACATGCACAGGGGTTAGAGCACCAACATTGGGAGGGGCGAGAAGAGGTTAATACCAAGGCACATTGTAGGAGGGGACCAGACTGCGATATGGCCTGGAGACCCCCAAGAGGTGGCCCCAGAATCCCTCCCGCAGCATGGCACGGCCAGAGGAGATGGGGAGTTGGCCCTGGCCCTTACCTGGGACGGATGGAACACCACACTGGTGACCTTCTTGGCGTGCCCTTTGAGCGTCGCCAGGATCTGCTCCGAGCTCTTGTCAAAGACGATGACATTTTTATCCGCCCCGCCTGGAACACAAACAGAGAGGGGTGGGGCCCAGAGCTGTGCAGACCCATCTCCCCTCAACATCCACCACCCTGGAACGAAAGGAGACCCACAGTCCCTAGCAACTGGGTGTAGAGAGGTCCTTACAGTCCTCTACCTCATCCCCACCAGACCGCAGCCGGAAGAGGGGTGTGCCCAGGAAACAGGGAGACTTTTGACCCATATCCCCGCCCTCTGGCAAACATCAGCAGCGGGTTCCAGAGGCCACAATCCCTGCCAGCCTGGTGGAAGAAGCTGGCACCGAGGCGGCTGTCTTACCGGTGAGGATCTTGTTGGTGTCGGAAGGACAGAGGTCCAGAGCGAGGATCCCTGGGATGCTGGCGCTGTGCAAGCCCTGTACAAAGAAAAGGGGGTCAGACAGAACCACTGTCAAGCAGGAAGAGCCCCTCGAGGCAGGGAGGGATCCTAACAAAGAGCTCTGGGTACAGACTCCATAACCGGGACTCTTTGTTCCCACCCAGATCTGCTCGCACCCTGCTATATTCCCCCACCTCCCTCCCTCCCCAGTGCTTGTGAGCCAGCACCTGTTCGGCTCAGATGGGAGAAGCAAGCAGGAGACAGCTCAGGGTCCAGGTGACAAGAGATGCACCAGGGCTAACAGCCCACCTGCTGAGAGGAGACTCCAGAGCCTCAGTGGACCAAGAGGGAGAAGCAGCGACTGTGCCCTAGCAGCACAGCGCCTCCTGCTGCCACAGTAGGGTCGGGACAAAATGTGCCCAGGTTCTGAAAGGCAGCACAGCCCTCTGTAGTTGCATAAGGGACTGGGCCATCTGGGGAAGGCATTCGCTGCATTCAGCAAGGTTTGAGACACCAAAAGTTAACTTTCGACCATCTGCATCAGAGAACTCACCACATGCGAGGCCACCTGTCGATACTTGCTGAGCTCCTCTGGCTTCACCAGCTCCTCTGGAACCGTCTTGCCTCTCTGCAGAAGGAAGAGCACCCAAAGAGAAATGACCATGCTCCTGGGAGAGCACCCAGCCCCGTCTTTCCCCCACCCGGCCAACCCCACCCAGGGAACAGAGAGATCCTCCTCCTTCTCACAGGACAGATTCCCTCAATAGAGACCTCCAAAACCACTGAGCTCACCTCCCTGCTTCTTTACCCCCGCTCCAATGGAGAGCCCCCTCCCAACTCAGACCCCTCCAGATCCTGCCCCCCACCGCAGGGAAGGAAGGGGATCCAGGGAGCAGGGTCTCACCTTCTTACGCTCCGTGGTCAGCACCGTGGCTTTGTCTTGAAGCTGGAAAACAAAAAAGTGAACTCAGGAATTGTGACGCAAACAGACGGAAGGCAGGCACAGGAGGGCAGCTCTCTGACTGCCTGCACCATGCAGGAACCAGGGCACAACAGATGGGGCAGGGAGATGGAAAAGAAACGACTGCATGGGAAGCAGGAATGAAAGTCGCTCCTGCAGCAGAGCAAAGGGTGAATCTGGGACAGATGACTCTTTACCTTCTGGATGATCTCGGGGGTCATGCCTGCCAGCTCTCCCAGATCCATCGGCTCGCCAGCACCCTGGATTGGGGAAAGAAGAGGCCCATGAGTCCAGCAGGAGAAGAGAGAGCACAGTCAGGAGACACAAGGAGAGAGCTGTGCAGGAGGGACTCACCGTGATGTTGGGCTGGGAAGACGGCACAGCCTGGGGGACTATGAGGCCAGCCTGGGGTTTCAGAGTCGCCAACGCTGTGGAGACACAAACAGCGGCTCAATGGGTTAAAATGGGAGCCAACTGCAGGCTCACAGGAGTGCCACAGAGGTTCCGTTACAACTACCTTTTCCCATCAGTACTGACCCCTGTCTGCTCCAGAGGCGCAAGCTCCTCCCCCTGCCTGCTCCTAGGGCATTAGAGTCAGAATCCCTCCCTGGACTGATTCTCCCCATGGTGCTGCAGCCTTGTTCTCAGTCAGACCCCCTTCCCCCACCGATTTACCTTCTCTGGCAGCAGTGACCTCTTTGGTGAGACGGGCAATGACGCGGCAGGCAGCATCGTGCTGGTACAGTGCGTGCGACAGCTCCTGGCGGGTGGTCTGCAGCTGCTGGCGGAGCGTGAAGCTGTGCAGCATAACGGCGTCCTATGGAAGGACTCGCAATGTGAGGGAGCCAGCCAGGGCTCAATGCTCTGCCCACCCCAGCTCAGCAAGCTCCGCCCACCTGGGTAAGTAGAGTGGATGGCTCCACCCAACCTCAGCAAGCAAAGAGGGTGGGTCCTCCCATCCAATCGGAGCAGAATCTTGTTCTTTCTGCTGTCCCAGCACTCCTCCCATCATCTGCCCACTTCATTGGCCCCCAACACTATCCCCATGACAGCACTTACCCACTCATCCTGAAGGGCTTTCAGAATGGCCGGGATGCTGGTGGCCGAGGGTGGCTTGGGCCGGATTGGGTGGGCAACTGTGAATGAGACACACAGGGGTGTGTTAGCCTCAGCACCAAGGATTAATCCCTTTCCCTACTTCATGCATCTCTACTTTTTCTCCATCCCCAACACCCACCCTCAAACACACCCACTCATCCACCCCTTTATCCAGATCCATTTGCACCCTCACTTCATTCTCTACCGTATGCCTACATCAGCTGCTGGTGGAAGAATCTCATTAGAAAATGAGGCTATTAACGTATCTCTGCAGTCACCATACTGGGTCACAGCATCTAAGTTGGTGTCTGACCTACTACCGCACCAGATCAGGCTAGTGGCCCAGCTAGCTCAGTAGCCTACCTAGGATAGTGGCCAGTATCAGGTACAGCAGAGACCCCCCCCCAAACCCCGGTGATGCAACTCTTGTGATAGCGTGAACCGTCAATGGGAGGGAGAGGAATAGAAATCCCTAAGCAGCTGACTCCATTTAACCAGTCCTCCCAGAGGCTGTTGGGAGTGGGAGGACTCTGGGCCTATACAAGCCAAACCCAGCTCATTCCAACAAGGGAGAGAACGAAGAGGCAGAATTCAAAAAAAACCTGACTGCATGTCAAGAGAAAAAACATCTCCAGAAAGGAGCCAGAGGAGAGCCAAACTCCTTGGGAAAAAGGTACAGAGTTTGGTGAAAGTGGGCCTGCCTCCCAAGGAAACTTTGGACTTGCCTGAGAAGAGGACTATGGGGAAATCCTAAAAATTCTGGGTGTAGGTGACGATAAAATGAATACTGCCATTTTATAAGGGCTCCTACATTCTCTTGGTGTCCTTCCTTCCCCAACCCTTTCTGTGATGGTCAGACCAACCTGGCCCACCAGGCAATTGCTTGGTGAACTGTGGGAGCTCAGGCCACCAGGGTAGTAGTGATGGTCTGCCCAACTCCCTGGAGCTGGTGAGAATCCACCAGGTCACACCTCTAGCTCCGCTCCCCTCTACTTGATACCTTTGATGTCGATCAGTTGCTCTTCAGACAGCGGCTGGTTGTTCACTGGGTCAGTCCCATTCTCCGCAATGTACTTTTCAATCAGTCTTCGCTCATAGACGTGGTTTGAGACCGGAGACACGCAGGGGTGCTCTGGCACCTCATTTGAGACTGCAAAGAGACAGAGACTGCAGGGGTGACAAATGGACAAACAGAGCCTAAATCCCCACCAGTACCCCATGCTTACCAGAGGACAGAGAAGCCCCAAGACAAAGGTAACAAGACACAGATCAATCTTTCCTACAGCCTCTACAGGGGCAGCATTGTCTCCACGTTTACCCTATTCTTTTTCTATGTATGCTAGTGTTTTTCCTGATTTTAGCTCCACTGATTCTCCCCCACCCCCCTTATTTATTTAGTGACACAGTGGCCAAAAGGGTTACAGTGCTCCACCACAATCCTGAAGGTTGTGGGTTCAAGTCACACTGGATCTAACTCTGGAAGGCCACCTTCAATTCACCCAGCTGCAAAATGGGCACCTGATCCCTCGGGCAGCCAAAGGTGGGTGACGCCGACCCCCATTGCTGTGTTGGCTATGTAACTTCCTTGCCCTAACACCTCAGCCCGGGGATCTGTTTGTCTGCCCTTGATCCTTCCCAACCCAGACACTGCTCCTTTCTCAGGAACCACACGACGCCGGCGGGGGAGCGCTGAGGCGAAGCGGCCATGCAGAGGGAGGAATACAGACTCGGGGCCCTGTGGGGGGAGGGGGCGGGGTCACTGGCTGTGCAGAGGAGCCAGGTTCGAGGCCCCCGAGGGGACGTGGGGGGGGCTGTTTTTAGAGTCTCCTCGGTGGGCTCCTTGCGCTGGGGAAACACCAGGGCCCGCGTGGTGGGGGGTGTCAGCTCCACGGGGCCGGCTCGGGAAGGCCCCCCCCGCAAGCTCCCAGTCCGTCACTCACTCGAGCATATGAGGGACATTGCGACGTCTCCCCTACGGGTCCCGGTTCTGCTTCCGGGTCCCGGGTTCTGCTTCCGGGGGAGGGGAAAGGGTGTCCCCTCTCCGTGTCCCAACCGAGGCCGGTCCCGTTCCGCGTCTACTCGCTCACGCGGGGCCCCAGCGCGCGCGGGAGACTCCGGAGTCCCGCCCTCGCCGGAAACGGAACTTTACTCTTCCCAGCATGCCCCGGGCCGGCTCACCGCATAGATCGGGAACTTCCGGCTACCGCTCGGGCGTTTCCGGAGGGGGAGCACTGCCTGGCTGGAACGGCCGCTCCCGGCATGCACCTCTTCCTGGAGACTGTAATTCCCAGAATGCACTGGGCGGACACTACCCGGCCCACCCGCATGACTACTATTCCCAGCGGCCCTGGGTCCGGTGCTGAATTTGAATTTCTCTCCCAGCAGCAGCGTTCCAGCCGCGCTCTGCCAACAGCCGGGCAGCCCCTTGCTCAGTCCCTCCCTGCGAGGCGCCAGACCGGCCAGTCTGCCCCGCCCCAGACGCGTTGCTGGGCCTGGGGCGTTTCCGGGGGTCAGGGGCCTGGCAGCTGGCGGTGACGTGCGAAGCCCGGAGCATCCCCGATGCTCGTTACTCCCGCTGGGGCCGGGCGACTTGCCCCCCTGTTGCAGCTTCCCACGTGCGTTGCTGGCTCCTGGAAGGCAGCCACCACTGGGGCAGCGCTGCAGCACCTGGCCTGGGCTGGCAACTGACTTAATAGGGGACAGGAGGGGGGGCTCACAATGACACGGGAGCTTAGGCCACCTGCACACAGTAATTGGAGCCAGGCTGTCCATCCTCTAGCCAGCAGTGCCTGGGCTGCCCTCCCTGCTTCCCTCCTGTTGTGTGCAATGCTGGGGCTTTGCAACATGCTGCTACATAGGGCCTGGGCATCGGGTCAGGAGTGGTCCTCGATCTGGCTTAGATGATTCTTCCTAAAGATGGTGCCTCTGGCTGCTGAGTCATTGCTGGCCCCAATGCAGAGAGAGAGCGCCTCCTTTCGAGTCTGACAGCCTGCAGCACCCAGCTGTCCTTTCAATCTCTCCCATCCAAGTACTGAACTACTGTGAACTTGCTCAGCAGGGGCTGTGATGCGATCACTGTCTAAGATGGGTGCAGGCTTGACCTTTGACCTCATTCCCACCACATGCTGTGAATGCTTGGGGTCCAGAGGGTGGGACTTGGGTGTCAAATTACTTCCTCTGACTGGCTTGGTGCTCTGTCAGTCTGCATAATCACAGCTCACAGGCTGAGACATGAGTCACCCCTTCATTTTCCTTTTCCATGGGGCTATGCAGCTCACAGGGGAGTGAGTGGGGGGCTGGGGAAAGGTCACAAAGCCTATAAGCAAGGACTAGTAAGTGGCTGATTCCCAACTAAAAGGAAAGATTGCAGTTGCCCTGGGGTTGCTGGGATGTTATTCGCCTACTCGGCATTCCTGACATTGCGGTGCTGGCCTGGGGCCAGCAGAATCGCAGGGATCCTATAACCTCATTATGATCTGTGCCTTTAGCCATCTCTCTCCTTTCTCTCGGCAGAGATTCCTGGGACTGAGAAGAGAGCCGGAGAGATGACTGGGTGGGATCCTAAGTTTTGGTGCTGCCGCCAAGCCCTGCTCCGACCAGTCGTGGCTATCCTGATGTCAGTCGCTTTCCTTCATGTAGCTGTGGCCAGCACTCAGCACTATCGCGGGGAAGCCTGGAGAGAGGCGACTGTCCATGCTGACTTCCTGTCCCAGCTGGCTCAGGGCATGAGGGAGACCCTGGAGGAGTGGATTGGCCGGGACACACTTCAGCTAGTGACAGAGGTAAGGCAGGAATCCTAGCTGAGTCAGGAAAAGGGGTGGAGGGCTTCATGTATTTGTGCGGTGTGCTTGAATGCTCTCTAGGATCAAGGTTCACCTCCTCTGTCAGTTCTGTTGAAATAACTTTATAAGCATTGCCAGAGCTGTCAGAAGAGACCTATGGAGGGAGGCAGCATAATCTAGTGGATTGAGCAGCCACTGGGACTCAGCAGATCAGGGTTCCATTCCCAGCTGGGCAAGGTGACCTTGGGCAAGGGTCCCCCATGCCTCTGTTTCCCCATCTATAAAATGAAGCAAAAGCTACTGTAACGTATTTTGAGATCTAGTGATGACAAATGATAGATAAGAACGAGGTGGTGGTAGTATTATTTTATTGTCTACATAATAAAAATAACTGGTACGGGGGGGCATGGATCAGCACTTACATCACACTCCCCTGTCAGTACCCAGCCCGAGCTGGGGAAGCTAATGATCCAACCAGTGAACCAAATTCAGTGATAAATCCTGGTCATGTGCCACCTGAAGCACGTTGCGATACGCTAGGAAGGCTGGTACAATACATTTCCAGTGCAGCCTCTATTGGCCAATCCCAGCTTACCCATTTCCAGAAGCTTGGTATGTCCCCCCAGGGATTTCAGACCAGGGAAGTTTCGATCAACTCAGCCATCTGCTCTGACAGAAGGCAGGGTGTGCCGAAGTCTTGGGACTGTCGTTACAGACATAGGTTCTATTCCGAGCTCTTCTGGTGGCAACCCCCTGCAACCTCTTACCTGATCTGTCAAGTGACAGTTGCCTCCCATGGTAGGGGGTGTTAGGCCTTGGTTTATTAAGGATCGTTACGTGTACATAAATGGTAAGAGCAGAAGGATGGTCCCGTGATTAGGGCACTAGCCTGAGACTGGGGGACCTGGATTGAATTTCCTCCTCCGCCCCAGCTTTCCTGGTCAAGTCCGTTAGCCTCTCTGTGTCTCAGCTCCCCAGCTGTAAAAGGGGGACAACAGCCCTTCCCTGTCTGTGCTGTGAGGATAAATACATTGTGAGGTGCTCAGATACTACGGTAAAGAGGGCTGTAAAAGTGTGTTAGAGAGAAGGATCCTCTGTTTTTTTCATCTGGGGTGGTGGAGCCAGCTGGCTGGTTCAGCAGCACTTCAGAGCATAAAGGCTTATTAAGTGAGTGAGATTCCAGCACCCAGGCTGACTTGTGTGTTGGGGAAACTGGCTGTCTTTTTGTCACCAGGGGAACCAGCCAGCCAGCTTTGAAAATAGCAGCGTTGGCACCCGATTAGCTGAGGGTTTGGGATACATTCCCTAAATACTTGTGTCTCTTGATGTATGCGTTCTCTTGGATGCAGGAGCTGAGTGGAGTCTGTTCGTTCTGGGCTGGATTGCAGCCAGGACGGATACAAATTTGTGGGTATTTTTGTTTGGTTTTTAAATTGGATTTTTTAAAAAATTATTTATATCAGTTTCTTTTAAAAAATAAACCTGTTTAAAATGAAATCCTGAATTTAATCAAAATATGTTCAGGCCTACCTACATTTATTGTAATATCTTAGAACATTTAAATAAAAAATCAATAAGCCAAATCCCTGAGCCCCTATCAAAAACTGTGAGCTAAAGGCTGCTTTACTAGATAAAGAATAAGGGGTAAAACATCTCACTTTTGAGGTCATGCTTTCTACATATGGCACAACAGGTCATGTCCTGTATTAAGGGGGGACACGGAGGCTGGGCTACTGGATGCAAGAGACTGATCTAGTCAAGATGGGCGTTCGGATCTGACCTCTGACTCTAGGAGCCACTACCATGTGTCTTATCATTAGGGAGCAAAAAGATGTACCAAATCTAGTGTCAAGGCTCTATTTAGTTGTAAATTAGCATGTTCTAAGATTAGATCAACCAATGAAAACACTTTTCTTTAGAAAATAACTGAAGTACAAGTGGAACCAGTAATTAAAATCGATTTAAAATTGAGGCTGTCCACTTGGTGATTTAAATCACTGATGTAAATCGCCTTGATTTAAATCAGTCCACCCTGATTGCAGCCAAGCTGAGCTTGGCACCAGGCCTAAGGGGTGGTGGGAAAATGGACTCCACACCACCCTTGTGGTTTTCCTATGATTAGGCTGTCTCAGCTGCTGGTAAAATTAGAACAGCTTCAGGGCTGCCCAAGGCCCCAAGAGGCTACCCTCGCAGTCAGAAATAGCCAGAGCACAATGGCACTCAGGCCATGCCACCCCTTCCCCAAGGAAGACCGTAGCACTGTCCACCAACAGCTCCCAGTGTAGTTAGAGCTCGCTTTAGGCTCTCCAGAGACTCTCCCTGGGCCAGGGGAATTCCCCAGGTCCCTTCCAGCCCTACCTTTCTATGATCTTGAAGGCAAGGGAGTGGCAGATCTGAAAGGCAGCCATGTCTCCAGACAGGCCCAAAGCCAGGGTAGAGGAATAGCCTTTGGTTCTCTCCCTCTTACAGCTGGGCAGCAGAGCTCTACGGAGATGCCGTGACTTGCAGATCATACAGGGGGTCTATGGTGGAGCCAAGAATGAGTCCTAAGCCAGCACTTTAACCACAGCCCAGCCATCCCTCCTTCCTTTGCAGCTGGGGAGAGGGACCTGCTGAAGTTTTTCTGCTAGTCCTGGCAAGGTCTCCCTTTCATCCCGGAGCAGAGGGGGGCCCAGCAGGGGCATAGGGATTCCTGTAGGAGGCAGCTTGGACAAATCTCCCACACCAGGTGCTGCTCCCCTGACTGGCAGGGAAGGCTGTACTCACCCAGCCAGGCACAAGCTCCTGTTGGGACTCCCATGTGAATTCACCTGCCCAGCCAGCGAATTGGAGCTTGGCCCAAGTCAGGGAGGAGGCTCTGACCCGGTGCCTTTAGCAGACATGAAGGAGTGGGGTGCTCCCCGACTCTCCCCTTATTTTCCTCCCTGGTCCTGTCTCCTCTCGCTCTCTCAGGTATCTCTAAGCCAACTGAGAAAAGTGCTCTCACTCTCTCTTCCCTGCAGAACGTCTCTACCGTGTTCTGGATTGTGTCCTCTGGCATCTCGGCAGGTCTGATCACCCTGTCTGGAATCGCAGGGCAGATCCTAAGCGCATTTGGAGTGAATGGTAAGTTGTGAGGAAGATGGCCAAGGTTACCCAACAGGCCAGTGACAGAGCTGGGAATAAAACCCAGTTCTCCTGAGTCCCGGTTCAGTGTCTGATCCCCTGTTTGACCCTGCCTTTCTGAGCCATCCTGCATGCGGTGGAGGAGAGCGGGTGTTTCTCATTCACCTACCTGACAGGAGGATCCGTTTCATCACTGTTTCTAACTGGAGCGTAAGGGACCCAGTCCCACCCTCCACAGCAAAGAGGGGTGTGTTCCAACCTGCACTCAGTGACTCTATCACTGCAGGGTGCTTCTTCCCTTCCAGCACTTGATGGGTTAAAAATGGTCCTTCCTCCAGGAAAGAGGGGCCTCCCAGTCTGGTGGTGAAAGTTTGTGTATTTCAAGGGGATTCCAGTGCAAGGGGGTTACTTCACACATGCAGCCCCTAGTACCTCACCCCAGGATGCCCAAGCCTGTGTGGGGAGATTAGGAGACAACATGGTTTCTCCTTCCAGGACAGGAGGGGTTACTCCTGCAACCATCACCTCTTTCCTCATCCTGCCCTTCTCTCCAGGAGCAGCCTGTCCCAGCCCCACTAGAGTGGGGATCCTCCTGCCTGCACATGGGGGTTACCCCAGTCCCACAGGGGGTCAGCACAGCATCACGTCTCACATGTGTCTAAGCACTTTCCTCCTCCTTCCCTTTCCAGGAGATCACGTGGTGCAGCCCCTTAAGCTGGGCCCTGCCCAGGTACAGACCCTGCTGCTGTGGGGCCTGGCCGCTGTGGTGGGCTATTGGCTGCTCTCGCAGCTGCTGGGCCTGTTGCTGTCCATCCTGGGACATGTCATGTGGGGGCTGAAGGTGGCGTTCTTCCTGGGCTGCTTCCTGCTGATCATCTTGGCGGTGCCCAATCCCTCGGTGCAGGCCTTGCTGCTGCTGTGCCTGCTCACCCTGTATGCCCTGCTGGGGAGGCTGAGTGGGGCACGCCACTCCGGGAGCCAACTGGAGGCCAAGGTGCGCAACTTGGAGTGGCAGGTGGAGGAGCTGCGGCGCCGGCAGAGACGGGTATCTCCCAGGAACCTGGAGCAGGATGAGTGAGGAGTGGGAGGTGGCCCCTCCCAGCACACTACGGACTCTCACACCACAATTCACTGCTATCCTGGCCCTCTGCACATGCTCATGGGGGCCTCTCCACCCTTGGGTACTCACAGCCCCTCCCCTCTGTGCACACTCACAGGCCCCACCCACCCCATGGCTCTTCTCAGGCCTCTCCCCATTGTACAAACTGACATGCTACTCGCAGGCCCCACTCCCATTTCCCAGGGCACTTGCAGGCTGTCCCCACACCCACCCCAGGGACAAGTGAAGCCCAAAGGGCGCTCTCTTGAGTGGAGGAATGAACCCGTGGGGGATGGTGTGATTTTCCCCAGCCTGCCCTGGTCTTATGGGCGAAGGATGGGAGGTGCCCCCTCAGCTGCCTGCCCCCAGCACTGCCATCTCCCATAGATTTGCTGCCATGGGGCTCATCATGCTAGGGCTTAAACGGGCTGCTTTGATGTTGGTGAAGTCTGGGACCAAGCTGGGGTTTGGTCTCGAGTGCTAAGATGCTGAATTCCGCCCCTTGTTATTTTCCTGCTGTCTCCCTCTTGTCCGCTTCCCATGCTGCCCTACAGCTGCCACCGGGGCTCCTGGCCTTTCCCTCCACCCTCTACCTTTGCCTGATCCTTCGCCCATTCCTCACCTAGCCCTGGACCAGTCTTGCTAAGAAGACTGGGTCCTAAGGGCTTGATGCACAGAGGTGCTGAGCTCTTGCCGCTCCCATTGACTTCAGCTGGAGTTGGGGGTTGCTCAATGCCTCTAGAAATCAGATGCTGGATAGATAAACTGGGAGCAGGGGCATTGTATCCCATTTCAGGAGGGGGCAATGTACCCCCGGGGGATCTCTGATCAGGGTAGGTGTGTACAGGGGAAGGGTTTCCCCAAGTGCCTTCGTCCAAGCCAATGGTGCCTTCTTATGCTAAGAGTGGATAGTGTTTTTTGGGAGGTGGGAGGGGAAACTGGGGTGGGAAGATGTTTACAGGTCTTTTTTAAGAACCCCCCAACACCATCCAAGTCAAAGACACAAAGCACATGGGAGCGGGCACAGGGAAGTTCCTCCTCCGTTTGTCACAGCTAGGGTGGGAGTTGTCTCTTGGTGCCACCTCAAGCATGGCAGGTAGCCTTCGTGTTAATCTGCCCCGGGATCGTGGCAGAGCGGGCCATGATTGATCAGAAAGGAGAGATACGTAGCAACTCCTATTCCTCCTCCAACGTGCCCCTAGGGAACGTCAACACTTGGAGCAAGGGGTGTGAGTCCCAGCTCATGCAGATACTTGCGCTAGCTCTCACTCCGCTAGCGTGCTGAAAACAGTAGTGTAGACAGCCTGGCCGAGTACAAACCCTCCTGAACCTCGTGGGTGCAGACTCGGTACGGCTATCGCCTTCCACCACTCTCTGCAGCTCATGCTACCCAGCTACGCTGCTATTTTTACTGTGCTAGCTCCATGAGCGCTAGAGCAAGCATCTCTGAGTGCGGGGATTCACAGCCCCATCCTGTCGTGACCACGACAAGCTCAGCTGTTCTCTCCCCCGCCTCGCCAGCTAGGGGCTGGAGAGGAGGCCAGTGGGGCCGGGCTTGAACTGGGCATATGTTGTCGACAGGAGGTTGCCAATCTATGTTTTGAAAGTTCTGTCTATTTTAAACGAACAGGCCATTTTGTTACCAGGTTCCAAATAAAATCTATTTAACCACACTCTGTCCAGCCCATGGGCAAATTTGGGTTTCTTTCTTCCGCCACTCCCAGCAGGCGGTGCTGCAGGGAATGACAGAGCCCCCGCCTCCCAGTCTCAGTCTTTCCCAGCTGGAGGACTAGAGCACAGGAGTGCTGGCTGTGGGGTGAACAATGTGCTACTCTGGTCCCAGCCTCTGCCATCAGGGAGTGGGGCAGGAGTGCTGGGGGAAATAGAGCTGTAGCGAGTGGTGCCCTGGCTGCTGGGGGATGGATGGTGCAGGAGATGCTGCTAGGCGAGGACAGCTGCTGCGAGCCTTGGGGGAGGGAGTCTTTGCCAACACCCTGGCTAAGCCCTTGGCTCTCCTCTTTGTGCCCAGCTATCAGGATAGGGATTCCCAGCTTATATTACAGTCTGGGGTCTTAGGCAACAAGCCCTGGTGTCTTGGGGTGCAGGGGGGGAGGATTAACGTCCACAAAGCTGTCTGTGCTCATCCCTCCTGGAGCCCCCAGAAACCCCAGGGATGAACAGGGGTGTGTAGTGGGACAGGGGAGAGGAATTGTGCTGCCATCCCTCACCCCGCTCAGTAGGAGAAGGGCCAGTTGCCCTGTGGGGTCCTCCAGGGCTGGGAGTTCAGGACATGCCAGGGGGGAGTGGGGATACCATCCAGCAGGGAGGGAGCGAGAAGGGGCCGGAGCCCCAGAGCTCTCCCTCTCTTTGGATGCGAATGGAGCACTGGGAGAGCCCAGCAGCTGGGTGGGGCCCCATTCCCTCACCCCTGCAGGCTGATCAGTACCTCTCAATCAATTCCCTGCTGCTCCAGGGGTCTCAGGCATTGGCGCACCTCGCTCTCTCCTGGTCTCTGCCTCTGGCATACACTGGCCAGGTGGTTGGTGGTTGGGTTTAGTGGGTGGGTGGTGTTGGTGGCCTGTGGTGTGCAGGAGGTCAGGCTAGCTGACCTGATGAACCTTTGTGGCCTTAAACTCTTGGACTCTTGGAGCCCCACTCGTGGCCCAGGGCCCCATTACGCTAGGCACTGTACAGCCTCAGAGCAGAAAGGGGTGGAGTCCCAGCGGCTGCGTCTGGCTAGGCTGCTCTGATCTCAAAGCAGATCTGTGTGGGCTCAGTATTGCCCTCATCCCACCTCTCTCCCATGTCCCTTGTTTGCTTATCCCCTCTATCCCTGTATCTGAAGCTCCCAATTCCTCCCCATGCCCCTGTCTGGGTCTCCCCCATGATCATCCAGCTGTTATATGATACAGGCTGAAGGCTCCAAGCTGTTGCTTTCTGGCCTGTTTAACCCTTCAGGGCCTGGGCAGGTTTATTTCTGCCCTGGCAGGGTGCGAGTGAAGTAGGGTCCATGGCAGCCCAGGCTCTCTGAGAGTCTGAGGGCAGAGCTGACCAGCTGCGGCTCCCTGCTGCTGGCTGGCTCCTCTCAGTGGGGGGAGGCATGTCGGAGCAAGAGCAAGTCTGGGCTGGAGCTCTCCGTGGCTCCCAGCACTCCTCGGGTGCCCAGGGGCTCTGGCAGGCTGCGACACAGGCCCTGGTGCAGCTGGGCTGGGGGAGCCTCAGGGCAACAGGCTTATGACATGCTCAAGAATCCACTCGCTTTGTCCCAGCTGTCTGGTTATGTACAAAGCACCAGTCACCAGGGGGCTGAGCTGTCCACACCTCTGTCTGTCCCTGTGGCTCTCTCGCTGTCTGCCCAGGGCCAGATTTACATCTTCAGCACCCCCCTCCTCCTGCCCCCCAGCTGATCTTCATGTTGCACACAGTTTTAGAGAGATAAGGCACCCCTAGAACGCTGGTGCCCCTAGGCACATGCCTACTGTGCCTAATAGGCAGGCAGACACAAGGCTGGATTTCCAATCTGTCCCTGCTGCTCTCTTGCTGTCTGCCTGTCTATCCCTGTGGTTTTCTGGCCATCTGTCTGTCCACCTTTCACCTTCCCTCGCTCTGTCTCCTACCACTCTTCCTTGCTGCCTCTTGCTCTCTTTTGCGCTTTCTCCTTCTGCCTGTTTTGCCCTCCTGCTCACATTCTCTCTCCTTTGCGCTTTCTCTCCTGTTGCTCCCTTGTTCTGTCCCATCCCTGTTATAGCTTGTATGATACTGGAGCCTGAGCCACAATCGGTGTTCCAGGAGCCAGGCTCTGTACGCACAGCGTAGGAGCCGCCTCTGCCCCAAGCAGCTTCCAATCTCCCGTCCCATGCACAGGGAAGCACCAATCCTGCCTCCAGCTCACACGCCCTGTCCCTTCCCCCCTCACTGCCTCGCTCTGTCCATCCTTGACTCCTTCTGCCCCTCTTCCTCCTTCGATAGCTTCTCACTCATCCCCTTGCTCACACCTTTTCTTGTTCATTTTCTGCCATTATCTCACTCCCTCGCTCTCTCCCTCACCCTCAGTCCTGCTCTATTGCTTCCTGTCTTGTTCTTTCCTTCTCGGCCTCTTTCTCTCCCTCTTTGGCTCCTTCCTTCATGCCTCTGGCTCCATCCTAGGCACCGTGTGTTGCTGGTACTCTGGGATTCGCATGACCTTACCCTCTTTCCCAGGCCCCCTTCTGTGCTAGGCGCTGTACCGGGGCAGCGCTAGGATGCTGGCTGGGAAATAGAGGGGTTTAGGACCCGGCCATGGCGGCAGGCGAGCAGCCCATGTGCTCCCTCCCTCCCCATCCCTCTATTGTCTGGGAGCTGCAGCCCCGAGCTGCCGGCTGCAGACGGAGGCGCTGCAGGGGCGCACGGGCAGAGCGGGCGCGGCGCTCGGGGCATGCTGCGGGCGCAGGTGGGGGGATCTGAGCCCCGCGCCAGCCCCATGGCCCCGGGCCGGGCAGGGATGGGCCCCCCGCGCCTCGCTGCCCCCCTGGCCTCCGGCCGCGGCTGCCTTGTCCTGCTGGCCGCGCTGCTGGCCCTGGAGACGGCGAGAGGTGAGTGCGGGGGTTCGGGGCGCGTCCCTCGCTCGGCGCCCCACGGACACCCCGGCAACGCGGCTGAGACCCCTGGGCTTCCCCCGGCCCGCCGTGCCCCGTCGGACCCCGCAGGAGCCGTGCGCCCTCCCCCCACCCCCGGGGATCTAGCGGGGACCCCAGCCCTAGTGACCCGGCTCTGAGCCTCATAAGACCTGTGCGGCCCCGGCCCCAATCACCTAGGTCTGAGCCCCATTGGACCCGTGAGCCCCCCACCCCCAGTGGGGACCCCTGTCCCAGTGACCCAGTTCTGAGCCCCATAGAACCCGTGCAACACCCCCGATGCGATCCAGTGGGGACCCCTGCCCCAGTACCTGGCTCTGAGCCCCACTGGACCCATGTGCTCCCCCTGGGATCCAGTGTGTACCCTGACCCAATGATCCAGCTCTGAGCCCCATTGGATCCTGCAGGACCCATGTACCTCCCTGCCCCCCATGGGATCAAGTGGCAACTCCTGCCCCTGGGACCTGGCTCTGAGCCCCTTTGACCCCACAGAACGTGTGCCCTCTCCTAATATCCATAAGAACCAACATCCCACCTCCGTTGTTTCTCCCACCCCCTGTGTCCCAGAGCCAGCAGGGCCCCTTGTCTTTCCTCTTAGGTCACAGCAGGGGTCCCCACAGGCTTCCCCAAATCCCCTTTAGAGTCTGATCCTAGTGGAACCCCAGGCCCTCCTCAGGAGCTAACAAGGTCCCCAGAGCTTCCCAGCTCCTCTGCTCAGGACACAGCCCAGGCTGGAGCTCCCCGGACAGCAGGATTCCCCCTAGAAAGGGGCCAATCAATCTTCCCTGGGCCGTGCAATGCTTCTGATGCAGCTAGCTCTGAGGGCAGGGCAGGTCGGGCCCTCACAGGCTCTGTCCAGGGCAGTCTAGTTGTGAAGGTCTTCAGCCATGGGGCTGACCCCCCCCATCCCTTGGGAAGCTGTTCCTAGCTCTGCCAGACCTTACCCCTTCTGTCCCAGCTGCTGTCTGTTAGTCTGAAGGGGCCTCCTCCCTCCTGGGTATGATGACTGTTCTCACCTCTAGTCATTCCCCCCCCCACACACAAACCCTTTCTGCCACCTCCCCCCAGAATCTTTCCTGCTCTGAGATGTTTATCCCCCAGTGCTCTAGGTGCAGTGGGAGCAGAACTGTGCAGGGCTTGGTGGCCCCACATGCTGGGATGGGATGGGTTGGACCTGATGGAGCAAGTGTGTCAGTTTCTCCATCCGTGCTCCATGGGGTCCCCAGACCCAACTGATTCTGTGTTGCATTGGCAGCAAAATCACTTGCTCATGATTCTACAGGGTCTGTTCCTGGTCCTCCAGGTCCCACGCGCAATGGGGAGCTTCTGGGGTCCCCAGGCACCACCAGAGTTGTGGTTCAGAGCAAGCCATCTCTGGGGGGTTTGTTCTGTCCCACGGGGCTGGTGCCTGTGGTGGGATTGTGACGTTTCATGGTGAATCCTGACCTCGGTGGGGACAAACGGGGAAGGACTTGGGCCATATGAGAGAGAAGGGTCCCTGGGCTGAGCAGGAGGGTTTGGAGAGGGGACTGGGAAGGGAGGCAGGGAGCCAGACCCCCAGTAGGAGAGGGAGCGATATGGGAGGCAGGGACCTAGGCTGGAGCTGTCAGGATGATGAGGGGAAATAGATGAGAGTGCAATGTAATTAGCTGGCCAATCAAGCAGGGGGAGGGGAGATGGCAGAGGTCACTGCCTGTGGGAGGCAGATACCAGGCTTGTGAAGAACCCACCTGTTTTTCCCCCCCAACTCCCACCCCCTGGATCTTGGGATGTAGAGACCCGGAGGGTAGAGGGGGATGTGACAGTATCTCTCAGCCACCTGCTCCCTCCCTGGGGGACAGGGACTGGGGCAGGCGTGATAAGGGATCACAGCGGTGGGGAAAGCAGCCTTTAATGGGCTGGCTGATGGGGGCAGGGAGAGGGGTTTCATAGCCCTGGACATGCTGGGGAGGAAGGTTTGGTGATTTCCACCCCTCTGTGTGGAAGGAGCTGGCTTGTCTGGAAGAACCGTCATAGAGCGTCTTACCCCATATGTGTGACCTCCCCACTCCCACGGTCTGTCACGGGTACCATCTAGGCCCATTAGAACCCTAAACAGGAATATCCCCCCCCAGCACATACTAATAATTAATAGGGGGCCCCCTTGAGCTTCTTGGGGCCTTAAGCAATTGTGTAGTCTGCTTAGGCCCCTGGTCTGATTTTGAGTGACACTGGGGATTGAACCCGGGACCTCCAGAGCTAAAAAGCAGGATCTGCTACCACTGGGGCTGTAACAGACGCAAATCCTCTGTAGATCGGGCACAGATGAGGAACTTGCACCACACACCTGCCTGTGGGCTAACGTACATAGCAGCACGGCTTGAGAGACAGACCTAAGCCAAAATACACCAGGGCCTTGAGCCACAGCCCCTCCTGCTGGTGGGGTTGCCTCACTGCTGGGTCCAAAGGGCCAGACTCTGAGTCTCCCCCTACCCCCATACACTTCAGACCAATCACTGCCAGGCAGCCCCCCCCGTTAATTGGATTATGCTGACTCTACACACAGCACCCTCTACTAGAACATCATGGGGCTGAGGCTTCCCCCCTCCTGGACCAAACCCCAGGCTACCGCACAACAAGGAGCAAGGAGGCCCTGGACACCATTGGTGGCCTGGCACCCTAGCTGAGGGGTCTTCAGGGAAGGCCAACGAGAACCTATTAAGCAGCGGGGGCAGGGGGGGGCAGGGGGAGGTCCCCACACTGGGCTGGCAAGGCAATGGGGGCACAGTCCCAGAATCCTCTTTTGAGATGTCAGGAGACTTCTTCAGAGCTTGTGGGGTAGTGTCATGGGAGCCCCCTGCACACACAATCCTGTCTGCTGGATGGCTGCCCCCCCACACACACACACTTTCTTCAGGAGGTGGGGGTTGTGGTCCTCACACTCAAAGCCCCCTCCTCTTAACAGTGGCAGCCTTGCCCCTCAACCTCTCCCCCTTCCCCGCACCTCTCTAGTAGCCATCCTCCTCTCTCCGCACTGGGCTCAGCACTACAGCTGTCTCTCTGCAGACTTGGGCAGACATTATAGCATTGGTGCCGTGCGAGTCAACTCCTGAATCTCCTTTGAGGGCCAAAGACTCCTCATTTCGGAAAATGGCTCCTGTGCAAGCTGAAAGGCGCTAGCCCAGACGACATTCCTGCTAGTCCTGGCCGAGTAGGGGAAGTGGCTTTCAAGCTCCATGCAGTGACCCCCTCTGCAGCCTATTTGCAGGTCGAGATGGTGCTAACACCAAGTTGTGGTTGTTAAGTAAAGATCACCCCATTTCTGAGTCGGAGCAGGTTGGGTTATTTTCTGAACTGCTCTCTGAGAGGTAGGGAAATTCTAGAGTAAAGTTACCAGCACGCCCAAGACTCTTAAAAACGTTGAAATCAACTGATTTCTGAGATCTCCCAAATGGCTGGTTCCATTGCCATCGAAGTATTGACTCTTCTTTGACAAATTGTGTCAACTCTAGGGCTGAGTGAAGAATAAAATAACCATTTTTGCAAACCATGTTGAAATTGGTTTTGTATTGTTTTTTAATTAGTCGGGGGGAAATTGGTGGTTTTTTATTGAAAATGGTATCGACCTTTTTTGTTATTGGAAACCCAGCGGGTGAAAAATCTCAATGATTTTCCTAATTTTTGTGGGTTTTAGAGGGTTTTTTTTGTGTGTGTGTAGGGGGGGGAGGGAATCTTTTTTTTTTGTTTTTTTATAAAAAGAAAAAATGAATCAGCTCCATTTGAATGGCATGTTGTTGTGTGTTCAGTTGTGTCACTGGTGTACTTAGGTTCCATACAGACCCAGAACAAAAACAGCCTGTGCCCCAGAGAGCAACAATCTCAGACACTTTTCAACCCACTAAGTTCAGATGTTAACAGAAGCAAAGACCAGCTCGTGATTAGCAGTCAGGCTCTCTCAGTCACTCAGCTTTGGCCCTCCTGCCTCTTGTCATGTCAAAGTCCCACTGAATCTTCAAGTGTCTGTGGAAACCCTGGGGAAACAGCATCTGAATTTCCACTGGCTCTGTACATCACAAAGAAGCAAGCGAGCACAAACCTGTTCGTATTACAATTGCACGTACTCCCCGCAGTGGAGATAGCGGGACTTCGTAGTGCTAGGTGCTGCACGTGTTCACGGAAGAGACAGTCCCTGCCCGGCAGAGCTAGCAAGCTCAATAGACAAAGGGGCGGGGGGAGCATTTGCCAAATGGAGCACTGAGGAACAGGGAGCTTAGGCCAGTGTTTTCAGGAGCTCGACCCTCTGCTGAGCACTTTTGATAACCCGACTCTGATTTGGATGCTGAATGAGAGCTGAACTCTGGCAGATTGAACGTAAGCTTTGTTGCTGAGCCATAGACAATCTGACCGTAAGTGACTTGCCAAAGGTTTGCTTAGATTCAGAGGGTGAAATCCTGACCCTGTTGAAGCCCATGTCAAATTTTCCACTGACTTCAGTGAGGCCAGGATTTCACCCAGACTGTACCTCCAGAAAGGCCCATTATTCTCATCCTGTCTGATCTGCATCACACAGGTCATGGAGCCTTGGTTGTGAGAAAGGTTGGTCTTTTGATTAAAGCACTGGACAGGGACTCTGGAGATCTGGGTTTAAACCCCACTTATGCCACAGACTCCCTGGGGAGTCACTTAAAAAAAAAAAAAAAAAAATCCGTGCCTCAGTTTCCCACCTGTAAAATGAGAGTAATAGTAATTTTATGTAGACTGTGAACTCTTTGTGGCTGGGCCTTTCTCACTGTGTGTCTGTGCAGCACCTGGCACTATGGGGCCCTGATCTCAGCTGGGGCAGGGCCTGTCTCTCGCTGTGTGTCTGGGCAGCGCCTGGCACAACGGGGCCCTGATCTCAGCCGGAACCTCTAGATGCTGCTGTAATACAAACAGTTTAGCTCTTTTTTCTCCAGCAGGGGCAGGCTTGATCCACCCCCTTGAATAGCTCAGGAACAGTGACACTCCACTCCAGCTGACATCCTGTCCTGGCATCTCCTCCCCTCAGAAGGGGTTGGGTGTGGGGGAGGACACGTGCCCTGGTAAGTGTGTGGAGTAGGGGACACATGACTGCTGGCAGAAGACCTGGTTTTTCTTCTCCCCGCAGTGAGCGGAGAATTGGACCCCCCCGACCTGGTGTACCTGCCGGCCGAACTCAAGGTGCTGGACATTCCAGACCATTTCCGGCTGCAGCGGGTGGATCGGTACCTGCCAGGAAATGCTTCCCTGGGCTCTCACTCTGAGACTTACCTCCTCCTCCATCGCCGGCCCACAGCAAAGCCTCTCATCCAAGCCACCTATCTGCCCTTCACTGCCCAACAGGTAAACCTGCCCATCCAGCGGTGCCTCCGCTCTGGGCTCAGCTGGGCATCTCGGTGTCCTGTCTGACCCATCTCTCCCGGTCTCAACCTGTGTCTCTCTCTCCAGGCGGTGCCGGCAGCTGATCCCCACCACAGGTACGGCTCCGCGGCCTGGGACATCCGAGCCGTGTCCATTGAGGGCACAGTTTCTCCAGCTGAGCCATATGCCAGGGTCCTCTTCCACCTCAAGGGTCAGGACTGGCTGCCGGGGTGGCACGACCTGCCCTGCGTCTCCCTGCACGCTTTCCACCAGACGCGGGCTGTGCATGGAGCCTGCCGCCTCCAGGTCAGTATGTGACCCCACCCTCACCTGCCCTCCTAGGAGATGGAGGGCCCAGCACCCAGACATGCTTGGGGGAGGGGTGGAGCCAGTGGGAGCTGAAAGTCCCTCTGGTTGGGTATGCTGTGCTCCTTCCTAGCACCAGATCGCGGTGTGTCAGGGGTTGTCATGGAGAAGATGAAGGTTGCGTGTCCCCCATAGCAAGGCTGCAGGGACAGCTGGGGTTGGGGGGCTCCCCGGGACAAGGCTAGCTCTTCTCCATGGGGTGAGCTTGGAGGTCTAAGTGATTTTGGCCTGAGGAAAAAAGGAGTGCTCTGTACTGGGGACAGCAGTTAAGTGTTGGTTGGGCTGGAACAGGAGTTGGTTTCCCCCTGGGGTGGGTGATGGAGACTTCAGAGCCCACCCTAGAGGTGGGAGGTCAATAAAGTTGGGGTTAGACCCATGCTCTCTGAGCCTGCTCCCTGCTCTTCCTATTCAGGCACCCCTGGGAGTGTGCGTGGTGGAGCTGGAGTTCCCCCCACGCTGGTTCTCCGCCACACACCCCTCCTCACACAGCCAGCGCAGAGCTACGGAGCTCGCCCAGCCCCGTGAGCGAGCTGAGTTGTACTACAGCCTGGGGACTGGGGAGACATCTGCAGAGTGTAGCCATGCAGGGCCCCGGGAGAGGCCCAGGGCGGGTGCTGAGGACACCAAGGAGAGACTGCACTATGTCGGCGCTGTGGAGCTGCGAGCCAGGGATCCGCCTCGGCGCCAGGAGGTGAGGCTGGACGACAACGTGCTCATCCGGGTCCCCGACATGGCACTGCGGCCGGGGCAGCTCTTCACAGCCACCCTGATCCTCCAGCAGAACTTCACCGCCGACCTGCTGACCCTGAGGTGAGATCCAGGGGGAACCAGAGACACAGCCTGAGGCACAGGAACCCTACCCCGACCTGCTGACCCTCAGGTGAGATCCAGGGGCCCATCCTGAGACATGGGGGACACTACCCCGACCTGCTGACCCTCAGGTGAGATCCAGGGGCCCATCCTGAGACATGGGGGACCTTACTCCGGCCTTTTGACCCTCAGGTGAGATCCAGGGGGACCCAGGAACCCAGCCAAGGACTCTCTTGGGTTCAGAGGGTCTCTGCTTTGGGTGACGTCTCCTCGGGAGTCCATGCTCTGATTCTGAGCCGTACTTCTTTCAGGATCAAGGTGAAGAAGGGGCTGCAGGTCTTAGCTGCCCGCCCCGCCGTCCCAGAGGCCTGGACGGCCAAGCTGGACAAGTTTAAGGGCTCCAAGCATCACACCGCTCTGGTCACCTGTCGCCGGCTGGATGCTGGCCAGTTGGACTGGAGGTAGGAACCACTTGACTCCTGGAGGGGATAGCGCTGACACACTTATTCTCCGGGGCATCGGCCAATTGGGCAGGATGTAGGGAACCACATGACTCCTGCGGGGGCTGAGCTGATACCTGTATTCTCCTGGGCATCAGCCAGTGGGGACAGGAGGCCATGTGACTCAGGAGAGCAGTGATGATGTAGCTGTTCTCCCAGGACCCAGCCAATCAGACTGTAGGTCTGATGCCCATTGGCCTCGGGACGGGATGGCTGTTGCTACTCCCCCACATATTGACCAATCAGATTGGAGGGAGGGAACCATGGGCCACTGAACAGGGCGGTCCCTCTCTCTGTCACCTCCCGGTTGTGCTTGAAGGTGGAATTTGTGTGGCTCGCAATGGAGCAGGGGTGAGATGCCACCGCCCCTGTGGGCGCTGTATCCATCCTCTGCTTCACTGCCCCCTCGCTCCCTCCTGCCTCCGTCTAGGGCAGCGGATTTCCCCGAGTTCCTCTACCTGGACTTGATGGTGGAGAACGGCACGAGCGGCCTGGCCTCCACGCGCCCTGTGACCTGGCAGGTGGAGTACCCTGGCCAGGATCCTGAAGCCGAGAAGGACAAGATGGTGTGGGAGATCCAGGTGTCGGAGCGTGACGTTAGGGCACTGGTCCCGCTGGTGAAGGTAAGGCCTTGCAGTTCTGTCCCCACGCCGGGCAGCCCCCCAGAGGCAGGGTCTCAATCTGTGTCCCCTCTTGGTCTCCCCAGGAGCAAGAGATCGTGAACACCGCCCCTCTGACAGGGATCCCCCAGGCGGTGCCGGTGAAGCTGGTCGCTGTGGAGATGGGGGGAGCTGTGTTCGAGGTCACCGAGCAGATGGGGTGTGAGTCTGCCAACAAACAGGTCCTGAAGGTGAGAAACAAACGAACCACCCACTGACCCACAGGGAGGTGCCCTCCAGGGCCATCATCCCCCATCCTGGCCCACTGAGACCCAGATCTTCCCCTCTCACTGTCAGATGCCTCCCAGAGCATCATCCCCTAGCTCTGCCCTCTGAGACACCAGCTCCCCTGTCACCATCCTCAGGTGCCCTCCTGCAGCATCACCCCCATCCTCGCCCTCTACAATGCCAAGTCTCCCCTGGCCCCTCAGGCTGGGGCAGGAGCAGAGTTTACATGGGAGCGGATCCGGTGTGACCACTCCTCAGGTCATAGTTCAGCCCAATCAGCCAGTGGGGCGGTACTGGAACCTCCTCTTCCATCTGGAAGGTCTGGGCTTGCCCACTGCTCCCCCTTCAGGCTCTCAGCCCCCCCAGTTCCCCTCACCCCCATTCCACAACTCAACAGCTCTGCCATCCGCCTCCTGTCCCCCCCCACATCGCCAATGGCTCCACCGCCACATGTCCTTGGCCCCCTTCTTCCACTTGGGGCTCAGCCCCTATTTGGTCCCCATCTTCACCGCCTCTCACTCAGTAGCCAGGGGTCACTGGTTCCCTTCTGCTCTGTTTCGTGTTTGCAAGCTACTCCCCACACCCTTTCCCTGGCTCCATGGAGCGTCCTGAGTGGCAGACTTGGGTGGCGGGACAGGCGAAGGTGTCAACATTTGTCCACATGTGCTGACCTTCATGCCCTCCTGGCCCCCAGGTGACGGACGAGTGCAACTCCGTCTACGTGGGGGGCAAGGAGAACCGGGGCGCCCGTGGGGCACGGGTGGATTTCTGGTTCCGCCGGCTCCACGCCTCGCTGCTTTTCACTGTCTGGGTGCCGCTGCTGCCGCTGCGCATCGAACTGACCGACACCACGCTGGAGCAAGTGCGCGGCTGGAGGGTGCCCGGCGCCGCTCCAGACAGGTCAGTCCCTCTGGCTCCCTCCCTGGGCCTGCTGGGTGGGCAGGGAGAGTGCCAGGGCATGATGTGTTGGGAGGACGCCAGGGCCTGTCCAGTGGGAGGGTGGGCAGGGCCTGGCAGGCAGAGAGGGCATTGGGGCCTGGTGCATGAGAAGGATGTGTTGGAGGTGGGGGCTAGCGCCAGGAGCTGGGTGCAGGAAGGAAGCAGGCAGGGCTGGCACCGGGGCCATGTCCAGACTCCAGTGTATGCTTTGGGGCAGCTCAGATGCCACAGTGATGGGCGCAGTCTAAGAACCTGGCTGGACTAAAACAGAGAGAGGGCCCAGGGGAGACATCCCCTTGGAGCAGGCAGGTCGGTTGAGTGAGGAGCCTGGAGTCTCTAGTGGCTGGCTGAGTGAAAGGATCTGCACTCGGGGCACAGGCAGTTGGGGAGGTGGGGGCCAGAAGCTGGCGGGGAGGAGCCGGAGTCTCTGTGATGGGGAAGTGGGACCCAGAATCTCTGATGAGGCAGGAGAGGGGGATGTCCTAGACTCTCTGATGGGGCAGTGGCCAGTGGAGGGATGTCACAGATCCACAGGATCGGTGCTATGCCCCAGCTTTGGAACAGTCTCTAGGAGGAACCCCTCAGCGGGCCAGACCCCCAAGGGGTCTCGCTTTTCCTCCAGGGCAAGCCACATGGTGTCACCGCCTCCTCAGACTGAACCTCTGGGCTTTCCGCACTCCTGCTTCACACAGTGAGCTCCGTTCAGCGAGTCCCACGCAGACAGACTCCTGGCAGAGACGTGTCCATCCTTCAGGGATTAATGCACCTCACCCAGCATTTGCTGTGACACCAAATGGTGTTGTCAGAACAGCTGGGTTTATTAGTCAGTGGGAACGCAGCATAGGAAGGCCTTAGGTTAGCACAGAGGAATGAAGGTTAAAGCAGCGTTCGTTCTGGGTAGCCCAGCTAAGCTGTAGTAACCCCCAGGGTTCAAGCTCTGTGTCTCGTCCATCTGGCCTCCTTCGGCTGGAGCCTGGGCACTAGGACCCTACGAGGTGGGAGGGTCCCAGAGCCCGGGCTGCAGCCTGAGCCCAACCGTCCCCACTGCAATTAAACAGCCCCGCAAACCCGAGTCAGCCAGCATGGGCCAAACACGGGTGTCTGATTGCAGTATGGGCATACCCTCAGAGGCTCCACTGATATGGGGACCAAGATCCAGACAGCTAGGTGACACCCATATCGACGTCTCTTCACCTGCCCTGAGAGCAAACAGCCCTTTTCCACTCCCTAGGTAACACGGGGGAAATTGAGGCACACCCAGTCTTCATACAAAAAATTCCCACTTCATAACAAGGAGTCCCAGAGTCTCTGATGGGGCAGAGGTCGGAGGGGGCAGGGGACCCAGAGTCTCTGATGGGGCAGAGACCTGAGGGAGCAGGGGACCCAGAGTCTCTGATGGGGCAGAGGCCAGGAGGTGGGGACTTAGAGTCTCTGATGGGCAGAAGCTGGGGGAGGAGGTGGGGCTGGGGGCGGTCCCAGTGTCTCTGATGGGGCAGATGAACAGAGGACAGGGGCAGATGAACAGAGGACAGGCTCTCCATGTCAGTGCAGAGGCTGGCAGGGCGGGGTCCTGGAGACCATAGCACCGGGATGGGATGGCTCTCAGCCACCTGCACCACGTGGGGTTAGAGCCCCATGCCTGGGCGCTTCCTGCTGAGACTGTGGCACTCTCCTCTGCGACCAGTGGCCTGGCGGAGCCCGAGGAGAATGGGGAGGAGGCGGAGAGGCGAGCTCGCGGCTGCCGGCTCCAGTACCAGCGCGCCGGCGTCCGCTTCCTGGCGCACTTTGTCGCTCACCCACTGGATGGCGGACGGCACCTGACCTACATGCCGAGCCCCGACTGGCTCCTGGATGTCTCCCACCTAGTGGGCGGGCAAGCCAAGGTGCAGGACCCCCGCGTGGCCACGCTGGAGGGCGGGAGCGTGGTGATTGGCCGCGAGCCGGGAGTGACGTCAGTGGAGGTAGGGGCTGGGGTGACTGGGGGGTGCCCAGGGAGGTGGGAGCCAGGGGGGTGAGCAGGGGGAGGGGCACAAGGAATGGTGTGAGTGGGGGGGTGCCTGAGAGTTGAAAGCCAGGAGGGTGAGCAGAGGAAGGAGCATGGGGGTTGGGGTGGGGTGGGGTGAGCTGGGGGATGCATATAGTGGCAGGGAATGGTGTGTGGGGACAGCTGAGCAGAGGGATTGAGTAGGGTGCTCCAGGGAGGTTGAGGGGGAGGCACAGAGGATGGGAGTGGAGGTGGCTGGAGGGAGGGGGAAGCGTGGGAGATGGGGGGAAGCTGGGAGGGCACAGGGGGAAGCGTGGGAGATGGGGAACATGGGGGAGAGTGTGGAGGCGGGGGGGGGGGGCACTGGGGGAAGCGTGGGAGATGCGGGGAGGCTCTGGGGAGGTTTTCTGTCCAGACTAGAGCTGCTGCTAGTGCCTGTGTCCCCCGCTCTGCCCCTGGTGCAGGTGCGCTCCCCCGTCTCGGACTCCATCCTGGGCGAGCAGACCCTGGTGGTGTCGGACGAGAAGGTGGCCGTGTCGGAGCTACAGGCCCAGCTGGTGTCGGGCCTCTCGCTGGCGCTGAGCATGGAGCCAGGACATCCCGGCATCCTCACCGCCACCTGCCAGGCACTCTCAGCCCTGCACTCCCCAAAACAGGTGAGAGGGGAGCTCCGTGGGGCCTGGGAGGTAGAGCGTAGGGCTGGGGACATGGGGTGTAGCCAGGTGACTCCTGGGGATGTCCCAGGCTCCTGGGGCTCCTTGGCCGTACTGGCCCTTTAAAGCTGCAGCTTCTGCCCTTCCAGTACTGGGCCTTGGCATGTGATCCAGACCTCTCTGGTGGCAGGTGAGGGACCGCGGCATTCCACAGGGCCCTAGAACCCATGGGGTTGGGCCTTGCACAGCGTCTCTCCCTGCTGCAGCAGGGGTGGGAGGAGGGAGTCAAGCGCATGTTGCTTTGGGGTGTGGGGCCTGGTACAGCTCTGGCCCCCACACAAAGTGGGGGCGGGCAGCAGCACAGGGCTCACAGGTGTCTCTCTTCTCACACCTTCCGTTTGCTCCCACCCCCTGCCCGTCTGTGTGTCGTCCCCCTCCCCCAATACTACACGCTTGTTGCCTGATCCCCCCTCCAGGAAGCGGCACTCAGTGTCTGGCTGGCATTCACCGACCACACCCTGGCCCCTGTGGAGCTCTACGGCTGGCGGGACGTGGCGCTCTCCGTCTCCTCCCTGCACCCTAGCGTGGCCTGGGTGCGGCCGGACAAGGAGCTGGCTCGCCCGCTGATCGTGGCCGAGGGGCCGGGCCAGGGGCCCCTCCTTCAGCTGGGCCTGCACACTGCGGACTCCTGCCGCAAAGGCAAACAACGGGCACCGCTGGCCACTGGCACCGCCTGGCTGGAGGTGGGCATCAGCCGACGGCTCCCAACCCCCGGTGGCCCACGGCCCCGCGATCCCCGCCCCGAGTCCCCCTTCCAGCGGGCCGAGGGGGCCATGTCAGGGGAGGCGGTGACAGCGGCGGCTACGGAGACCATGGTGGGGTCCCGGAAGCGGGCCCCAGCCGGGGTGGGACCCGACCTGACCAAGCTTGAGGGGCCCCAGGGTGACACCTCTTCTGAGGAAGATGGGCCTGGGGAGGAGGAGGAGATGGTGAAGTCCCCCGAGCATGTGACAGACCTGGAGATCGGGATGTATGTTCTTCTGGGCGTCTTCTGCCTGGCCATCTTCATCTTCCTCGTCAACTGCATTGTCTTTGTGTTGCGCTACCAGCGCAAGGAGCCCCCTGACGTCGGGCTGGGCCCGGCCCCCTCCACCCAGCAGCCCCACAACTGGGTGTGGCTGGGCACCGACCAGGAGGAGCTGAGCCGCCAGCTGGATCGCTGCAGCCAGCACCAAGAGCTCAGCCCCAATCCCACCCCCGACCCCTCCACCACTGCCAAAGATGGTGGCTGCTGCTGCTGCGGGACTCCCACAGGCATGGAGGGGGTTAGGGGGGAGGCTGGGGCCCCCAAGGTCACAGGTCCCGATGGGGGGGTCTCCACCAGCACTTTCCTCCCTGCGGCTCTGGGGAGCCCGGACCTCCCCAGCACCTTGTCCCGGAAAGAGGTGGCTGCGCCGGGGGGCAGGCGTAAGCGGGTGGAGTTTGTGACCTTTGCCTCGTCCCGGGCCCCTGAGGGCGCTGCGTCCCCCCCGTCCTCCTCTGCCCCCACCGTCCAGTCCATCCTGGTGGCCAGCGAGGACGACATCCGCTGGGTCTGCGAGGACATGGGGCTGCGGGACCCCGATGAGCTGAGGAGCTACATGGAGAGGATCCGGGGCAGCTCCTGACCTCGGGCCCACCGCATCAGGGCAAAGCAGTAAGTGACCAGCCCCCGCTCCCATTGGCCACCCTCCCAGGGATCTGCCCTGGGATCCACTGGGCATTCTCTGCCCAAACCTGCTCCCTCCCAGTCAGTGTTAGGAGGAGAGCACTGCCTCCTGCGTTGCTGCCAGGGGTCAGGGCTCTACCCACTAGGGATGAGTTGTACGCCCCTGGATCACTGGGACGCAAGGCTGCATTCTATAGAATTGACTCTGACTCTGTCTCTGTCCCGGGGATCTAGCCTGGGCCCCCTCAGTTTCTACCTTGATCCCAGCTGAGGCCTCTCTTTCTCTCTCACTAAAGGGAGTTTGACCTCGTGGGTTTGGAACCCAGACGTCCTGGTTATCGCCCAGGTTCTGGGGGTGCTTTCCCCACTGGTCTCCAACCCACCGAGGGGCAAGCCGGGGCTGGATTCCCATTTTGCTTTGGCTCTCATTGCAATGTTGTGTTGATTGTGATGGTTTTCATGGCGAGTGTCCTTCCTGTGGTCTGACCCTCGGGATATTCCCCTCCCCCACCCCCGCCCACCTTGCAAGGTTGGGCCCCCTCCCCAGGGGTGCCGGCCGGCCTCCTTCACCCCGGCCGTGCGTTCGTTTTGTACGATCTCTGGCATTTTATACCTGTAGCGTCGGGAGGCTGCCACGACGGGTCCTTTATTTATGGAAGATTTTTAATTCTTATGTTGTTACAAAAATAAAGTATTTAAAAACAAATACCCAGCCCCTGGGCAGATGGGGGTGGGGGGGAACCTTTCCATCCCTCCCTGCCTTTGTACTCAGAGCACTCCCTGGGTGGAAGGAGGAGATGAGCAGCTGCAGGCTCCTTCTGCTATCGAACTTCTCCAGTCTCCCAGCCTCATTCTCAGGCCCCGTCTGCCACCGTAGGCCATTCTTCCACTGGACTGTAGAGGGGAATGGGGCATGGCCCCTTGAGAATACCCTCTGCACTGAGGGGCCTTCCAAGCTGGTAAAGAATTGGGAGAAGGGCTTAGCTACCAGCCCCCAACAAATGAGGTGGATTGGGGGAGTGGCTGAATTGCATTCACTGTGGCTGTTACCTGCTTGCCACAGGAAGCAGTTCATGAATCAGAGCAGCCCTGGGGCTGCTCTAACCTATCCCGGGACCAGGCACAGCCCAAGGATAGAGGGAGCATGATGGTGGCTTAACACCAGCCCCATGCTGGAGGCTCGAAGAGGTGCCTCCATGAAGAGTAACATGCTGCGTGTGAGGTCAGCGGGAACATGTGCGCACTCGATTCACACCCTATACAGCCGCACAGTGAGAACGGGCCGCTTAAGAACAGCCTTCATCTAAAAGGGAAAGTTTCCCTCGGGGCCTGGGCCAGGCAGCAGGGCTCCCCTCTCCCTGCTGTCCCAGCCTCCCCTCCCCACTGCCAGCAGCTTCAGCCTGTTTGACAGCCCGGCCCACAGACCATCAGATCGATTATAATTAGATTTTCCATTGCCAAGAAAAGCAGCAGAAGAGGCATCTCGCGCGGGAATCATCTATGCTTTTAAACCTGCAAATGCAGGGATCCCAAATGGGAGAGATGGCCAGTTGGTTCCAAAGTGGGCCCAGCCCACTGTTGCTGAGGGTTAGGAGCTTGGCTTAAAGGGAGGCTGCCACCTTTTGACTTGCTGTGGTTTTAGAACGCTGAAAGAATTTGGACAATCGGATGGATTCTTTTGTTCCCTGTTGCTGCTTGTCTGTTTGCATTTCAGCTCAGACAGAGAAACTAGACAGGAAGGATGGGCTAGGAGTTGGGACTCAGATATGAGTTTTGTTCCTAGCCCAGCCCACTGGCTCCGGCGTTGACCTTGGGAAAGTCCCACTCATGCAAATGCCCATGCTTAACTTTGTGCACCCTATGCTTAGATGTTGTGGGGGAGGGGGGAGGGGAGTGTAATCTCTGTGTCACAGATCACTGTCTGTAAAATGGGGATCCGAAAACTTCTCTTCACGGACAGGAATTTGCTCCCCACTCAGCTTGGCAGAGACCTTGGGAGCTTTTCACCTTCCTCTTCCTGTAACTCCTCAGCTTGACTCTGCCGAGAGTTTAGGTTGTCGAGACCTTAGATTCCCTCGGAAAGCAGCAGGTTTGTCAGTGAGGTGGAAAGTAGAGTTGTTTGAAATCTAGCAGTTTCAGTTCCTGATGGGGTCTGTGGGCAGGATTAGCTGGATATACAGATCTCACTTCATCAATTCCCTGCCATTGCAGAGGCCTTTGATGACATGCAACTCAAGGGCAGCATCTCCGAATGGAGAGCTAGATCCCTGCCAGCCTGGCTCTCTAACTCTGCCCCCCCCCCCCCCAACCTCATGCCCATGCAGCCATGATCCTGTGGGGTAAGGTGGGGTGGGGTGAATTCTGTGGAGAGGACAGGGTGCTTGGTACTGCAGGAATGGCCTTCAACTGGCAGTAGGGCTGTCTCTTACTAGGTGTACGTGCAGCAACTGGCACACAGGGATTCTGATCTCAGCTGCTAGACCAGCCCAAAATACCCACAATTTATAAACCTTGCTCTAAAGGTTCCATTTACAAATGGGGCTCCCAAGTGCTGAGACACTTGTATAAATGGTTAATTTGTAGGGCTGGCAAATGAATACAAAAAATAATTGTGAGATAAAAGAAAATCACGATTAATCACAGTTTTCTACATTTTCAAATATATTGATTTGATTTCAATTACAACACAGAATACAAATATCAGGGGATAGCCGTGTTAGTCTGTATCCACAAAAACAACAAGGAGTCTGGGGGCACCTTAAAGACTAAGTTTCAGAGTAGCAGCCGTGTTAGTCTGTATCCGCAAAAAGAACAGGAGTACTTGTGGCACCTTAGAGACTAACAAATTTATTAGAGCATAAGCTTTCGTGGACTACAGCCCACTTCTTCGGATGCATAACGAATGGAACATATATGGATTTCCATTCCATACGGCTAAATGCAGTGCCTTGCATAATGACAAGTTTCAGAGTAACAGCCGTGTTAGTCTGTATCCGCAAAAAGAAGAACAGGAGTACTTGTGGCACCTTAGAGACTAACAAATTTATTAGAGCATAAGCTTTCGTGGACTACAGCCCACTTCTTCGGATGCATATAGAAT
>NC_048301.1:133814975-133854722 GCF_013100865.1 Trachemys scripta elegans | reverse complement strand
GCATCTGAAGAAGTGGGTTTTTTACCCAGAAAAGCTTATGCCCAAATAAATCTCTTGGTCTTTAAGGTGCCACTTGTCATAGAAGACAAAGTGTACAGTGCTCACTTTAGATTATTATTTTTGATTACATATATCTGCACAGGAAAAAACATAAAAGAAATTGTATTTCAATTCACCTCATACAAGTACTGTGGGGCAATCTCTTTGAAAGTGCAACTTACAAATGTAGAAATATTTATTTTTTTACATAACTGCACTCAAAAATAAAAGAATGTAAAACTTTAGAGCCTAAAAGTCCAGTCAGTCTTGGAAGCATGTCCTCTGGAATGGTGGCTAAAGCATGAAGGGGCATACAAATGTTTAGCAGATCTGGCACGTAAATATCTTGCAGCTCCAGCTACAAAAATGCCATGCGAACATCTGTTCTCATTTTCAGGTGACATTGTAAATAAGAAGAGGACAACATTATCTCCCATAAATGTAAACATTGTCTGAGCAATTGGCTGAACAAGAAGTACGACTGAGTGGACTTGTAGGCGCTAAAGTTTTACATTGTTTTGTTTTTGAGTGAAGTTATGTAACAAAAAAATTATATTTGTAAATTGCACTTCCACAATGAAGAGATTGCGCAGGCTACAGTACTTGTATGAGGTGAATTTAAAACTTTGTTTAAAAATATTTGCACAGTAAAAAAAAAATCTAAAGAGAGCACTGTACACTTTGTATTCTGTGTTGTAATTGAAATCAATATATTTGAAAACGTAGAAAAACATCCCAAAATATTTATAATTTAAATGGGTATTCTGTTATTGTTTAACAGTGTGATTTAAAATTGTGATGAATCACATTTTCATAAATTGAGTTAATTTGTTTTGAGTTAATTGCTTGAGTAAATTTCAATTAATTGACAGCCCTATTAATCTGTTATAGATCATTCGTCCATTCTGTCCCGCGCCGCTCTGCCAGTGGGCAGCAATCGCCCACTTGGTCAATTTTCAAACAAGCACTTTTGTGCTCTCTCCCAGGCTGCTACTCGTCATAACCATCTGCATTATCCGCCTTTCAAACTCTGCTTTGCGGGGATGCCTACCACAAACTTGCCAACTGGTGCGCTGAGACCACTGAGCAATATTGCCTCATTGTTTCCTGGTGTTCCTCCAGCTGTATGTTGTCTAGGAGTTAGATGAAGGTGAGGTGAGGAGGGACCAGCACCTTGTTCTGCATCTGCAACGGCACACAGCAGTACTCATAATAATCTTACTAACCACTTAACCAGCTCTAGTACCTTCTGCTGATGTGCTCATGAGCAGCTCTGGCACACACTGGTCATGTCTTTAACCTGCTTAGAACAGCCAGCCATCACGTATCAACCCTTTATAGACTGTTTGGAAATGGACCCTTGCCGTGAAATGCAATCCCCATCATTGATAACAGTCATTCTGTTTCATATTCTCTTGCAGTGTTTGGGTTGCAAAGGCTCCAGGGGCAAGTCTTGTTTGTTTACAGAAATCTCTTTTCATTGGAGTATTGTTTTTTTACAGGAACACTTTTTTGCTTTGAGATCTGCTGTGCTTTTCCCTGCATTATTTTCACTCGTCATAAAATCATAGATGCCGGCTGGGCACTTAAGGGCCATTGCATTCACCCCTCTGTCTTTTCCACCGCATGCTGGTGGCTTGGAGCACCTTTAACCACCCTACCCCACCCCCGGAATAAATTAAAGCCCCCACTCTCTAAAATTCCATCTTTACAAACACCTCCACTTGAACCAACCCCCAGAGAACAGCCAGGCACAAGCCACCACCGCTGGCCTCTCCCCATCAGAGCCCATTTAGCATTACAGAGTAACACAGATCATGGCAGTTCTGAGGGCCCATCCACCAGTGGTGCCAAGCAGGTTTGCCACTCTATGAGATCGTATCCAGCCTTTGCCCAGTTAAGCCCTGATATTAGCAGGGGTTGAGAAGGAGATTTTTCCCTTGCATAGGATGGGGCAAATCTTCCACCTGCTCCTGGGCTCTGGGAATCATCCCCCCCCCCTCATTTCCAGTGCTTTCTGCCTGTTGATTTAACCCCTTACTGGTGCCCGTCCCAGGAGATCAGCCATCTCAGGACCCTGCTGGATAGCAAAACCCAGGCAAGAGAGGGCATCCTTAGGAATTCTGGCTACTGGAGGGTGGATCTTACAGCCTGGGGGTAGCCAAGGAGGCAGGACAACGTTTCCCAAGGGTCTCCGACAAGGAGAAAGAGCAAGCCCCTAAGTGAGCCATGAGGAGGCTCCGCCCCTTAGGGCGTCCCCCTCCCCCTTGAGTCTGTCCCTGCCTCCTGTGGGTGCCTTAGGGGTGAGAGTCCCTGGTGCCCTACTAGGAGCATTCCTCCTCCCCCTTCCCCGGGGAGGTTTGCTGACCCATGGAGCAGTTCCACCCACCAGCCCAAGCCGGGCAAGTCACTGAGCAGAAAGGGGCAGCTGGAGGGGGGCAAGGTCCACTCAGTCCCCTTCGCGGCCGACGCAGGCGTGGCAGTTGGGCTGCTTCTGTCTCTCGTAGTGGCCAGAGATCCAGAAGAAGAGCATGAAGGTCACAGTCTGGATCCCAGCCAGGAGGAAGAAGTAATAGTCCATGTGGCAATTGTTAATGTTCCCTGGGGAAACAAGGGGTGAGCCGTCAGAGCATCCCCTGCTGGTACCAGGCAGACCCCTCCAACTCTAGCCCCTGCAGCAACCCTACCCCAGGGCACATTTCTCCCTACACAGTCACTACAACCCGGCACCAAGTAGACACCATCTTCCACCACATTCCTAGCCCTAGGGACCCGTCCCCCGTGGCACTGTCAGCAGAACCCCCTCCATGGAGGGCTCCCCCTGCTGGCAGTGGGATGATGAGGCCTGAGAGTGGAGAACAGACCTAGCTCCCAACCTCCCTCGCGCACCCCCTGTCGGCCCCAGGGATACATTTCCCACCCCCAGCTCTGCTGAGGGGCTGCCTCTCTCTCTTCTGCTTTGTATTTTCCCCTGGCCCCCTCACTCACCGTAGTCCTTGGGGCAGTGCATCCAGCCATGCTCTGGTACTGAGAGGAGAGTCAGCAGCCCAGAGCCCAGGAGTGAGCCCACACCGGATATGAAGAAAAAGAGCCCCATGATGGCTCCCTGCATGGACTTGGGGGCCTCTGAGTAGGCAAATTCCAGCCCTAGGGGAGAGCAGAGAGCTCTGAGGGACCTCAGTAATACTAGGGCAAACAAACACTGCTTCTAGCCACCAGGTGATGGGATCAAACAACAGGCTGTTTGCTACCATGCCAGCTGATTGATAAGCTGGCAGCCCCAACCCAAGTACTTGCCTTGAACCTATCAGTCACCTATCCACCTACAGATCAAGCCTTGCCCGGAACCCAATATGTACAGATCAAGCCTTGCATTGCTTAGATTCATGAAATCAGAGGCACCTCCTTCCTAGATACAGCTGTATTTGATGTTCTCTGGCCCCACCCAGCATGGTGATAGGGGCTGTTAGTCAGACCCGTTGCACATGCTCAGTCTAACCCCAGCACCTGGCGCTTCACACCTCACCCGTGCTGCCTAATTGTTACTGGACCCCATCGCGCTAAGCGCTGCACAATCCCAGCACAGTTACCTGGAATGCTGGCAAAGATTTCACTGATGCCAATGAGAAGGTACTGGGGAATCTGCCACCAGATGGGCAATGTGGCGGCAGAGTACACATCCTCTCCGATGCGCTGCGGGATGGTCTGGTTGTTCTTCACATACTGCAGCCTCTTGGTCTCCAGGGCGCCTGCCGAGGAGGGGCAGGATGGATCAATGTGACCTTCCCCCACACACACTCAGAAGGGGTCAGCCCCATCTGAGCAAGGCCCCATGGGTCCCTGATTTCAGGGCAGGGAGAGTCTATCGGCCATCCTCTGGGATCCTCCCGCAATGCCGGTCAGCTCCAGCCCTTGTGTTGGGCAGTAGCCTCCCACCCACCAGCCATGGCCTCCCTAGCCATGGGCATCAGGCGTTACCTGCCACAATGATAGAGGCGAGGCCAAAGAACATGCCCAGAGCCATCCTCTTCAGCGCTGAGGGCAGCAGCTTCCGCCTCACCAGGAACGGGTCAATGACTCGATCCTTCAGTGGGACCAGAACCAGCAGGACCACCACATTGGCTAACAGGAGCCAAGCATCAGGGAACTAGGAAGAGAGAACTGGGTCAGATCTAGCCCTTGGGCTAACAGAACCAGGCAGTGGGGATCTAAGGAGAGAGAACTGGGTCAGAACCAGCACCTGGGCTAACAGAACCAGGCAGTGGGGATCTAAGGCGAGAGAACTGGGTCAGAACTAGTCCTTGGGCTAACAGAACCAGGCACCCCCTTGAGAAATAACTCTACAGCAACTGAAAACCCTTATTCTGAATCGCCTGCCTCTCCCAGCCCTGACTCTCCCCCTGTTTTCCCAGCCCCTCCCCGCCATAGGTGCTGGAACTAGGGGTGCTGAGGATGCTGCCGCACCCTCTGGCTGGAAGTGGTTTCCATCATATACAGGGTTTACAGTTTGGTTCAATGGCTCTCTACACCCCCATTACACAAATTGTTCCTGGTCCCCTGCTCCCCTCCAGCTGCCTGGGGCCTGAGGAGACGCGGAAGCAGCTGGGACAGTTTCTGTTCTGTCTCCAGACAGGCTGGTGACCACAACCAGCATCACATGCCGCTCACGCTGGGCCTCTCATAAAGAAGGGATTGTGCTGTCAGGGGCAGGTGATATCCTGGACCCGCCTCCTTGCCCAGGCTGGGGATGTCACCCTACTCGAATGGGCAGCAAGATTCACCCATGCTGCTCAAGATGGTCTCTTCTCTTGGCCTGGCGCCAGCCCTCTCCCCGTCACCCCCTCTTGGGATGTAATCACCAACCCCAGCAATGTCACTCAGCCCCTGAGCTGATGTCATTGCCTGCCATCCCCACTGCATGCCATGCCCCTCACCGTGTAGCTGCTGCCCACGCCATTGCCCGTGCTGTTGTGCTGGAAGATGTTGGGGATGAAGAGGTGCAGGCCTTGCAGATAGTAAGTCGACTGCATCTGGAATGTAACAGGGAGGTCAATGTAGGGTTCAGATCCATGGGACATTCTTCCCCCCATCACCCCTCTTGGGACATCATCATCCACCCCAGTGACGTCACTCAGCCTCCCCTACCCCCTGCCAGGGGCATTGTCCCTCCTCTGCCCCCTTGAGTTGGGGTCATTGTTTGCCATCTCCACTGCATGCCTTGGTCCCCATGGGAATTGAACCTCTCTCCTACCCCACCAAGATAGGGAAGAGACACACACACCCCGGCACCCTACCCCAAGAAACTCTGCCAAGCCAGGACTGGGGGAGCAGTGTGCGGGTGGCCCCCGAGAGAGGGTTAATCATAGAATCATAGAATATCAGGGTTGGAAGGGACCTCAGGAGGTCATCTAGTCCAACCCCCTGCTCAAAGGAGGACCTATTCCCAGATGGGTCCTGCTTTGAGCAGGGTCCTACTGGGTCGTACCAGCAGCCAGTGACTATTGTTCTTTAGCATTGCCCCGAGGTGGCGAACCAAAGAGGAAGGAAATGAGGAAGAAATCTTTCGAAGGAATGGACATGGTCCCTATCCCAGGTGGCTGGTCCTTTAAGGAGAAATGGGTCTCAGCCCCACCTGGGACATGGTTCACTCCCCGCTCCAGGTGTGAAGCTGGGCCATGTGGCCCCTCTGGGAATCACAAGGCAGAGGGCTGGGGAGGGAGAGAGAAAGATGCTGAGCTAACGGGGCGGGCCAGGAGAGCAGGAGATGGGGGGGGGGCAAACCTTTTGGCCCGAGGGCCTTATCTGGGTATGGAAATTGTATGGCGGGCCATGAATGTTCACGAAATTGGGGTTGGGGTGTGTGGGGGGGTGAGGGCTCCGGCTGGGGGTATGGGCTCTGGGGTGGGGCCAGAAATGAGGTGTTCAGGGTGCAGGAGGGTCTCCAGGCTGAGGTAGGAGGTTGGGATGCAGGGTGGGGGGGGGGAGGGTTCCGGCTGGGGGTGTGGGCTCTGGGGTGGGGCTGGGTATGAGGGGTTGGGGATGCAGGAGGGTGCTCCGGGCTGGGACCGAGGTGTTCGAAGGCTGGGGCAGGGGGTTGAGGCACGGAAGGGGGTCAGGGGTGCAGGCTCTGGGTGGTGCTTACCTCAAGCAGCTCCTGGAAGCAGCAGCATGTCCCCCCACTGGCTCCTATGCAGAGCCATGGCCAAGCAGCTCTGCACGCTGCCCGGTCCGCAGGCACCATCTCTGCAGCTCCCGTTGGCCTTGGTTCCCAGCCAATGGGAGATGTGGGGGCATCGCTTGGGGCAGGGGCAGCATGCGGAGCCCCCTGGCTGCCTCTACGTGTAGGAGCCGGAGGGGAGACATGCCGCTACTTCTGGGAGCCGTGAGGAGCCACCCCACACTCACAAGTGTGGCAAGCCCCTGACCCCACGCCATGGCTGGAGCACCAGAGTGGGGCAAGCCCTGGACCCTGCTCCCCAGCGGGAGCTTGAGGGCTTGATTAAAACATCTGAAGGGCCGGATGCGCCCCCCCCCCCCCCCCCCCGAGCCATAAATTGCCCACTCCTGAGATAGGCTGGCCTCTCGGAGCCCGAGAGAGGATAACTCAGGGAGAGTCCTGGCACCAATCCTGGGCTAGGGAGGGGTGCGAATAGCTGCTGGCTGAACACTCAGATCAATGGGATCGGCAGCAGATGCCAGAGCTGAGGCGCTCTTGTGCAGATGGACTTGATGGATTGTTCTGCGCTGCTAATGTGATGAAGCCAGCCTCGGGGGGGTGGGGGTAAAAGCTCGGAGGAAGCCTTTGTGGATTATTTCAGGGACACTGAGGCAGAGCTGCCCCTGGCCACGAGGGGGCACTCTGGAGGCAGCATCCCTGTTGGCAGCCCCCACCACCGTAGGATCTGAGGGTCTCACAAGCATTGATGGTATCGATCCTCAACTCCAAGCTCCGTGAGAACAGCTCGATGCCGACCCCACTGCCAAACCCCTCTATGCATCAGCACGCCCGGTGCTGCTGCTCCACCGGCTCCCTACCTGGAAGTAGACCATCCAGTAGGGAATGAAGGTCAGTAGCACCGGCAGGATCTTCGCCATCACCTGGAAGTTGGCAAGATCCTCCTCGGGTGAATGAGCCCGGGGCTGAGATTTGCCATCAGGAAGAGGATCTGCGCCCTGGGCTTCTGATTGGAGAGCGCCCGGCCTTCAATGAAAGGGGAGAGCACAGATGGCATGAGGAGGCCAGCGTGGGCATGGCCCCAGAGGGGATGGGGGCAGCTGCGCTCCACCAGCACTGACCCTACCTGATACAGCATGCTCGGCTGCAGCAGCTGCCCCGGAAGGCCAGCCTGAGCATGGCAGAGACCTGGCTGCCCGCGGGGGGCTTGGTGACGAAGGTGGGGGCAGCCAGGAGAAAGACGAGGAGGGCCAGGGCCACGCAGGCCGCGGGGATGGTGTAGCCGATGAAGAAGTTGACATTCTGCTGGATGAAGGCCACCACGAGCAGCGAGATCACCGCCCCGATGTTAATGCTCCAGTAGAACCAGTTGAAGAAGCGCCGTGTGGCATCATGGCCACGGTCCGTCACCTGCAGGGAGCACAAGGTAGGACGGCGTGAGCCAGGCTGTGCTCTGCTGTGTCCAGTCGGGGCCTCGTCCCCTGTCCCCACTGTGGGAAGTGGGGATCCCAAAGGAAATGGGGGGGTTAACCCTTTATGGGCCATGGGGAGAGAATTTCTAGATCCCTGGCAGGGGCTGCCTCCCATCTCTCCTGCCCTTTGGGGAGCCAGGCAGACCCTCGGCCTGGCAGGGGGACTCTCACCACCACCCCGCCCACCCCAGGGACTTCCACCTGCAGAGAGCGCCAGGCCAAAACTGAGCCACAAACACAGGGGCGGGGACTTATCTCCCCTCCCTCCCACTCCTTAACCTAGATGCAGCCTCCCTCCTTCCTATCCTCTCCCCCCTTCCCGACCTCCTGCTCCATCCGTTCCCCAGCCCTTCCCATCCTCTCGCCTACCCACCCAATCAGGGTGCCCCATTGCAACAGCACCACCTGGGGATGTGGGGGGTGATGGCCCCCCTGCCTGGCCGAGGCTCTGCCTGGCTCTCCAGAGGGAAGAAGAGATGGGAGGCAGCCCCTGAAAGAGGTCTAGACATTCTCCCCCTACAGCCCGTAAGAGGTTAACTCCCCAGCCCATTTCCTATGGACCAGAGAAACAATCCCCTTACCCCAGTTAGACAGAACTCCCTCACACCCGGGGGGAGACAGGGAAGATTAACCTCTTGTGCTCTGGGAGACGAGATCGTCCCTAGGGACGTTCTCCCTGCTCCCAGCCAAGCCTGGGAACTCTGGCTTGTTCCTGGAGTCTGGGGTGGTAGAGAGGAGACTTTACCCCATCATCTGCTGGGGCGGAAAGAGAAACAGTCTCCCCCACAGCATGATAGGGAAAGCCCCCCCCCCAACCTCCCGTGTGCATGTGTGCAAGCATTAATCTGTGCATGCACACTGGGGACTTGTTTGTGCCTGCATGTCCATGTGTGTGTGCTTTTGCATGCCTGTGTATGTAAGCACATGCGTGCTTGTGCATGTTTGTGTAAATGTGTTCTGACACGTGTGAAAGCTCGTGGGTAGGACGTGTGCCCTTGTCTGCATGGCTGCTTGCGTGGATATGCTTTTGCTTCTGTGCGTGTGCAGGGGTGTGCTAGATGCATTTGCGTGTGTGTGCCCATGCACATGGGTATTCATGTGTGTAAACTTGTGTGTGTCTGTTTGTGTGCATTGCCTCTGTGTGTGTATGTGTGCGCACACGTACTGCATGCATTGCCTCTGCCTCTGTGTGTGCACACACGCGCGTTGCATGCATTGCCTCTGTGCACATGCGTGTTGCATGAATTGCCTGTGTGTGTGCACAGGTGCGCATTTCATGCATTGCCTCTGTGTATGTTTGTGCACGCGCATTGTATGCATTGCCTGTGTATGCACATGCGCACTCATGCATGTGTGTGCAACGTTAACCCTTTGGCACTAGCTAGGGCGAGGGTCCTGCCCAAGGGAATCTCTTTGGGGGGTGTATATGTGTGTGTGTGTGTGTGTGTAACCCTTTGTGTGCTGGACGTATTGCTCTCCAGGTTGCTGACCCTGGGGGAATGGAGGGGAAAGGCGTGCCTGTTACCTGGTCGGCGCCGAAGGGGGTGAGGTTGGCCTTGACGGAGCTGATGCCCAGTGCCAGAAACAGCAGGCCAGTATACATCAGAGGGGCGCAGTAGTGGCCGGGTGCCGACTGCTGGCACTCCCCACTCTGGTTCCGGCAGGGATGCTGCAGCGGGTAGGCCGGCATGTCCCCGCACAGAAAGAGTCGCCCGTCCGACGAGGCCGTGGTGGGCAGCAGGCAGGCCGACACCAGGTAGAGCAGGAAGCTTAGCGTGATGGTCCAGTAGCGGCCCAGGTAGACGTCAGCCAGCCAGCCCCCGACGGGCGAGAGCAGGTAGGAAGCGCCCAGGAAGAGCAGGGCGGCCCGCGAGGCCTGCGATCCCCCCCAATTGAAGTTGCTGCTGTTGAGGTAGAGAACAAGATTGGAGACGATGCCGAAGAAAGCTGCCCGCTCCAGGATCTCCACCAGCAGCACGGCCGCGCAGGCTGCCTTCCGGCCCTCGAAGGCATCCCATAAGCCCCCGGCCGGGGCCTCTTCCTGCCCCAGCAGGGGCCGGCGCTCCCCTCTGGTACCATCCCGGGCCATGCACCGCCCTGCCTGGGCACTGCACGGGTCTTCCTGCTCCCCCTGGCCTTCTCAGCCTGTGCTCTGTCTGTCTGCCCTTGCTGCTCCGTCTGTCCTGAGCCTTCCCCTCCCACGCTTTGTCTGGCCGTCCTCCCCTCTCAGTCTCTGGCCGCCTGTAGCTCTGGCTGCCTCTGCCTTCCCTGCTCCGTCTCTTGCTCTGGCAGACTCTCTCTGTCTCACCCTTCCTGGGCGTGTTTTCTCCAATCTCTCAGGCCAGCTCCCACTTCCCCATTTCTCTGCTGAACAGAGACATCATATGACATCTCCCTTCCCAGAAATGAAACTTCCATTCCATGGTTCCCCTTTCTCAGGGGATCGCTGCCCCGCCCTCTCCCCCTGAGTGACATCCTTCTTCATGCTTTTCCAGCCCTTCCCCAAAGTTTCCCTTTACTCTCCTTTCCCCTGCTCCAGTCTTCTCCCAAGATGATTCCCTCTGCCTAATAATCATATCTAGCACTTTTAATCAGCGGATCTCAATGTTCTTTACAAAAGCACTCACTATCATTAGCATCAGATAGGGAAACTGAGGCACAGAGGGGCAAAGTAACTTGCCCAAGGTCATCCTGCAGGCCAGTGGCAGAGCTGGGAATAGACCCCATCTCTTGTGAGTCCCAGTCCAATGCTCTTTCCACTAGGCCCCACTGCCCCCAAGAGCAGCTGGCCTGCTTAAAGCCAAGAGGGTGGAAGCACTGGTGGGAGACTGTCAGAGGACAGGGTCTCCCATCCCAAACATGAAATGAATAGCTCATCGCGGCGGAGATTTTAAATTCCTTTTCCAAAAAAACAAAGAAACCCTCCTGTAGCAAAGGAAATGCAGGCAAACAGGAAGCAATAGTTCATTCTAGTAGCTCTTGCCCAAGACCAGTTCGTGTGCAAACAATGGGCTCCTGATGAGAGGGATTTAACTAAAAACCATCCTGAGTCACTCCCAGTTGTCTCAGAGGAGTTCTGGAGAGCCCTGGGGGAGGGGCCAGAGAATAGGTGACAAGCTGATCCATAGATTTTCAGCCCAGACGGGACCTTCAGCTCCATCCGCAGCTCCATTACAGCTAGGTGGCGATGGAGCTGCAGATGAGCCTTTTGCAATGGGGCTTCTGCCCCGAATACTGCACGGCCCCATCCTGGTAAGAACACAAGGTAGGTGTCATTGCCCAAAGCCTTGCGGTGCGTAGCATGGCCTTCCAGCTCCCACAAAACCCTTTTCCTCCCTTCCGCCCCTATGGGGTTTGCAGATTGTATGTTTCTCCAGTGCCCCTAGCTTTGGCTCTTCAGAAAGGGCCTTTCCTAACTCCTTCCTCTCGTGGAAATCCAGTGCACTCCACCGTTCCAAACTCCCCTGCCAATGGACAGAAGACTCTCTAGGAGGACCAGAATCACCACGCTGGATCAGGGCGGGGAACCATCTGTGCTGCCTCCAGCTAGTGCCAGCTGTTTCAGAAGGTCCAAGACCCTCACTGCTGATAGTTGTAGGACCACCATCTTCCCAGCCCCATTAGAGGTTGGCTTATGCCCTGAAGCAGCAAGCCCAGGACTAGACCTTCCATGGCTTCACATCAGCATGGCTCCACTGAAGACAGTGCCATGACATTGATCGACACCAGTTGAGGATCAGGCCCTTGTGTTTTTTTTAAAGTCCTTCCGACTCTAACCTCTCCCATCCTGCCTGATTTCCCCCTCCACCCATGGGTAAATAGTGCAGCCGGAGCCCCCTCTCGCCAGCAAAACGCCAGCAAAGTTATCCATTCCCTTTTGACAGCATGCCTCGGGAAAGTTCACTCTGCAAATTAATCCCCATTGGTTTGTAGGGCAATATGGTCATGTGGATTGACATCTGGCAGACAGCTCTTCCTCGGAGCTGTCATCTCTCGCGCTGGTATTTCAGCAGCAGCTGCTATAAAAAATACACCCCCAGAGTTTCTATTACCAGTTGATATATGTTGTGATTTCTCCTTTTGATGCTGTCTCTTACGGAGCATGGAATTATTTAGTATCTGTCTTGTGACGTCTCCTCTAATTTGCTTCAAGGAGGGCAGGTATTTGGCCCAGTATTGAATGCCCTGTGAAAAAGATTTTGTTGTCCCTCTGCTGAGCAGTCCTAGGTTTCAGGGCCTTGCAGCTCAGCTGCTCATTCGAATGAGGCAAGTGCAGGCTATTAGTACAGCTTGTATACCCCAGTCCCTGAAGAGAGGCGGCCACAAACAACACGCGGGCAAACCCTTCTGTCAGAGATCTCAGCCCAAAAACCAGTGCTTGGTGCCCACAGAGCAGCAGGAACTGACGCTAGTTAGAGACATGAAGGCAGACAGCACACTCTCCTGTAGTTTGCCACAGCTAGGAACAGAGGAATTGCCAGACTGGATTAGAGCCACGGTCCATCTAATCCACTGTCCTGTCCCTTCAGGGGAAGGTAAAAGAACCCTGCAGGGGGTAGAGGTGGGATAATTTGCCGCCAAGCAGGGCTCATCCTGGTCTTTAATAGAGATTGGCTTAAACCTTGAAACATACCCTGCCAACGTTTCTGTTATCGTTAATTATGATAACGCTGGAAGTTCTTGATCTCCAATCACTTTTGGAAGCTTGTTCAATTCTGAACCTCAACAACTTCCGGTGGCAGTGAGTTACACGGGCTCATTGCACATTGTGTGGAAAAGTATTTCCTTTCACTGGCTTTGAATTTGCCCCCTTTCATCTAGTGTCCCTTCGTTCTTATGTTAGGAGGCAAGGAGAGCAGAAGTGCCTGATCTCCCTTCTCGAGACCAGTCATTGTTCGATAGATGTGTATCACGTTCCCTTTCGAGCACTCAGCCTGTACGTTTTCTCAGGGCCCAATCCTGCACCACTGGAGTCAGTAGGAGTTTAGCAGCTGACCTCAATGGGAGCAGGACCAGGGGCTTAATGCAGCTTTACTAGATGGAATATGTCACCCATCTGTGGGAGCCATCCCCCTCCCCACTCACACAGTGTCACTTTCAGCCAAACCTGATGTAACCTATGGGTGAGTGTGGGTTACATATTCCCCCCCGTGCCTGAGCTGTAGCTGCTGTGAGTCTGTTAGAGCCCCAGTTGGGAGCCTTTGCTTTATAGCACCTATTGCAAACGCTCTAGAGGTTCCCTCGTTCAATTCCTGGTGTGCCCACCAGGAGGGTAACTGTCACAATGGCAACCCACACCCTTTAGGTATTCAGGGCTGGATCCAAAGTCCACTGAGCTCAACAGACAGGTTCCTGTTACTTCCCCAGGCTTTGGCTTGGGGTGGTTTGTGGGTGTGATGGGGTGTACGCCCTCTCCCATGGCAGAGAGAGGGTTAATGGGAGCATGGGCATTCAGTTAGCCAACCTGGCTGCACCTCGAGGGAAGGTGGGGTAATTCTGTTAGCAGGCCCACTGGGGAGGAGCTGGATGGCTGATCGCAGGCAAAGAGGCCCAAGGCAGCGGGGGAGAGAGACATGGACACACAGCAAGCCTGGGGAGAGGCAGACAGGAGCCGGGCTGCCAGGGAGAAAGCCCGGGAGGTGTCGCTCACTACAAGAGCAGGTGAGAACATTGCAGAGCCTGGGAAGCATGGGCAGAGGAGCAGGGCTGGGAAAGGCCTCGAGACAGGCTCCACTAGGAAGTAGCCCAGGGAGGAAGCAGCAGGTCTGAGGGAGCAGACGTGAGCTGCTTGCTACAGGGCCCTGGGCTGGCACCTGGAGTAGAAGGGGGGCCTGGTGTTCTCCCACTGGCTATGGTGAAGTTGGTGTGAAACCCCCTGACACAAGGGGCAGGTAAGCCTAGAGTGAAAGACCTGGCGTGAGGCAGTCGGGTGATGGTTTTCTTGGACCCACTGTTACCCCAGAAGGGGTGAGGACTATATGTACTCTGGGCCTCTGGCTGCAGGGCTGAGTCCTGAGGAGCAGGCCACCGCAGAGCTGTGGATAAAGGGTGGCAGAGGAAGAGAGCCTGCTATCCTGCACCCAGCCACAAGGGGGCATGATGGCCGGTGAATCGCTCTTCTGCGGTGGAGTTCCTTCTTTCATAGGGCAGTGGTAAATAGCCCACGGGGGGAACCCCCACCCCCGTACCACGCCTCTCCCAGCTGCGACAGGCAGCCCTGGTCCCCTGGCATCTCTGTGCCATGTCGGTGAGCCTCCTCGAGAGGGCAGCCTGATAAAGCTCAACAGAGCATGTGTTTTGATGCCATCTGAGGCACGGCGGGGGGAGGGCGGCGCCGATGACCCAGGTGTCCTGCATGTGACATTTCAGCAGTTCCCTTTGACAGATACTTCCCGTGCCCCACATCAAGCCCTGGCTAGCCACAGTCAGATGGGTGAGCAGGAACGTCAGAGCGAATAGCAACAAACTCGATAGCAGAAAGCTCCGGGGGAGTGGAAGGAGCCGTGCTTTGCATCAAAATAGCACAGTGCATCTTGCGATGCTCCACTGGGATCGCTGGCTCAGAAGGGCAGAAGAAGCCCTAGAGCCAATGTCTGCCCAGCTTGGTGGATGGAAGACCGAGAAGTGGCTATAATGGTGCTGAATGCCGGAAGCTAGAACAGGAGGAGTGCTATGCTGGGAATGCCAGTGGGAGAATGTCAGGTTTCAAACAGGGCTCCTGCTAGGCTCACTGTTGGGCCGTCCACACCAAAGAGCCGTCAGAAGCGCCCCTTCGGGTCAGTCCCACAGGACCAGCAATCCTAGGAGGGCACTGGCTCTGCTTCTTGAGGGACGCCCAAAACCTCACCGGCACGAGCGATATACCCACCCAGCCGCTGATGTGGTGAAATATCAGGAGCAGCAAACACAAGCGCCGGGGAAGGATTCCCCCTAGAGCAGGGGTAGGCAACCTATGGCACGTGTGCCAAAGGCGGCACGCAAGCTGATTTTCAGTGGCACTCACACTGCCTGGGTCCTGATCAACGGTCTGGGGGGGCTCTGCATTTTAATTTAATTTTAAATGAAGCTTCTTGAACATTTTTAAAACCTTATGTACTTTATATACAACAATAGTTTAGTTATATCTTATAGAGACTTATAAAAAGAGACCTTCTAAAAATGTTAAAATGTATTACTGGCACGGGAAACCTTAAATTAGGGTGAATAAATGAAGACTCGGCACACCACTTCTGAAAGGTTGCCGACCCCAGCCCTAGAGGCTGAATGGGTCATGGCAGACGGAACTGCTTTGAGACAAGATAGGTCATGTGACCAGAAAGTCATTGCCCCGGTCATGGGGTCCCTAGGGATCCCAGTGCGAATTCGGACATGTGGTCTTATCACGGTGTCCCTGGGGATCCAGGTGCGAATCCTGACACATGGCCTGCGCATGGGGTCCCTGAGAATCGTGGGGCACATCCTGATGCACAACCTGGGCGTGGGGTTCCTGGGGATACGAGGTGAATCCTGACATGCAGCCTGCAAGTGGGGTCCCTGGGGATCCTGGAGTGAATCCTAATGCACGGTCTGGGAATGGAGACCCTGGGCATCCTGGGGCAAACCTGGACACGCGGCCTGGGCGCAGGGTCCCTGGGCATCCTGAGACGAATCCGCAGGTGCAGCCTGGGTGCAGGGTCCCTAGGCATCCTGGGGTGAATCCTGACATGCAGCCTGTAAGGGGGTCCCTTGGCATCCCGGGTCCAATCCAGACACGTAATCTGGGCGCAGGGTCCTTGGGGATCCTAGTTCAAATTCTGGGCATGGGTTTTTGGGGATCCTGGTGCGAATCCTGATGCACGGCCTGTGTGGGGGATCCTGGGGATCCGGATGGATCCTGACATGTGGTCTGGGCATGGAGTCCCTGCGAATCCCGGGGTCGGCTCCTGACATGTGGCCTGCAACCCATTTCCACTAGCTAGTTTTGCTTTCGCCCGGCCCAATTGCTTTCAAGCTTGCTGTACTTTGCAGAGGTGGCGGCCGCTGCTGCCTTTCAGCACCGGGCTGGGGGCTCCCTCCCCACCCCTGAGATGCTGAGTTGGCTTCCTGGAGACTGCAACCACAAGCCAGAAAACAAGAACGAGAGACTCTTGTGTGGGAGCCACACACCAGATAGAGAGCGAAAGAGCCTGGTTTTGGCCCTCCCTTCCCAGCCTACAATGCAATCACGCTGCAGCCTGTGCCAGTGACAGCGATGGACGTGCTGTGGGTATCCCTGGTGGCTCTTTTCCTGATGGCGCCCAGACAAGGTACCCAACCCTCTCTCCATCCCCTCTTTGTTCCCTTCTCTCTGGGCCAGGGTCCCTATGGGTTTAGCCTCTCGGCTGAGTTCTACAGCCAAAGCACTGTTGTAGGATCCGGCCCTTCCTCTCAGCCTTCTGCATTGCACACTCTCTGGGCCAGGCCCTCAGCTGGGGTAGGTCTGGGGACTGAAGTCTTCCCTTCTCCCACATCATGGGCACAGCGGAAGAAAGGTCTCTAGGCTGCCGTCAGGTGGACAAGATGTGAGGCCCCATCTCCTCTTCTTCATCCACTTCCTCATCCCCTCCACCGCCTCCCAGGACACATGGCACCCTGCAGAGCCAGCCCCTCATCCCTTCGCAGCAAACATCCTAGCAAAGGCTAGTGGGAGGGAAGAGACCTGGCCGGGGATGTCCTGTTCTCTCCCGTCTGCAGAAATGCTGTCCAGCCCAGCTTAGCGTGGTACCTAACCCTGACCTGTGTGGGGCAGCCAGTCCAGATAAGCTCCTGTCCCCCCCCACTCCTGGAGACAGAGCTGGGATAGGGAAGGGCGGCCATGGGATCCTGAGGTGGAACTGGGGGGATCCGTCTGGCACAGAGGGAGGTGAGACTGAATGTAGAGCCATTTCGGCGAGGCTAGGGGCCCCGGGACGGTTACCCGGGCAGAGGGGCAGGCTCGGAGTGGGGATTGCCAGAGAGATGTGGCTCTAGAAATGGCCAGTCTCACGCCAGTCACATTCCAGAGGACTCAGGTGAGGTGCAGAGGTGTTACATTACTGCTATGCTCTGCTGTGGGGGTCTCACTATCAATATCAGAGCACCCCCAGGAACAGCCATCGCCCTTTCTTCTCCAGACACCACCTAAGCTTAAGTATCAGGGGGTAGCCGTGTTAGTCTGTATCCACAAAAACAACAAGGAGTCCGGTGGCACCTTAAAGACTAACAGATTTATTTGGGCATAAGCTTTCGTGGGTAAAAAACCTACTTCTTCAGATGCTTCTAAGCTTAGAACAGCCGGCCGCCCCCGTAGTGCGATCCAGTGAGAACAAGGCACCTGAGCGATTTCTATCGGGGGGCCCCAGTGCAGAGCTGATTGCTTCAGGGAAGCCCTTCCTGCTCCCCACACACCGCAGTCCCTTTGGGCACCCTTCAGGCTGAGAGGATGAAGGGTTTTGCAGATGAAGGGCCAGGCGCACAGCTGATGTAAATCAGCATATCTCTATCGAAGAGCTGGCGCCACGGCCATTTACACTAGCTGGGGATCTGGCCCCTAATTAAATTAATTAAAGCATCATATAGCATCACCGTCATTATTTATTATTCACCCAGCCCCACAAATGCGTGTGGCACTTTATACGAAACAGATCTCCGCCCCAGCCAGCATATAAATCCGCTTGTTCTGACTGTTATTATTGACTGACCTATTATTGTGGTACTGTTTGTTTCCTGTGTAACTGTGCCAGCTGCCACGGCCTGTTTATTTCTTAATCGGTTTCTTTGCTGCTCGCTGCAGCCCTGTGTGTAATAGGGGGAATGGCGCCTTTTGTTAGAGCAGTCTCCTCTTAAAGGGATCTGCGAGCGGGGCCCTGGGAAATGAATGTTGATGCTGATTTTATGTGGAATGAATTTATTACTTTTTTTGGACGGGCTGGAGAGGGAGAGTCTCATCACACTTCCCAGTGAGACAGTTTCCATTTCACAACCTACTCCCCCCCGCCCCATCACAACTGCTGCTGGTTCTCCCCCTTGCTCAGTAGAGAGAGACCTAGGATGGAAAGAAGCCTGGACTTCCGTAGCCCTAAAGATCAGCACTGAGCCCTATAGCTGGTCTCTACTGCCATCCTTACTGAACCTGCATAACTAGACAAATTCAGTCTCCAAGGCTGTACATTTAGAGCCTTTTCCCAGCACTAAATTCACAATGAATTAATTATTATTAATAGCCCAACTTTAACCCCCGCCCAGATCACCATGTGCCTGTTGAGTTCTGTCCTTTATTCTTAATCACTTAATCACTGGAGACCATTCAGAAGAAAACAATGCGGGAAATTGTTGCTAGAATCCAGTCCTGTTGTTATTTCTTAACTATCCTGCAATGGCTTTATTGATGCAGTAAAGTCTCAAGGGACCAAATCGTCTGACGGTGTAAATTGATCTAGCTCCATTGAGTGTGTTGATTTACACCCGCTAAGGATCAGGCTCATTATACTGTATCAGCAAAGCTATGATCGGATATTTAAGAAATAATAATAGGACTCAATTCTGGCAACGCTTCCCTCGTTATTTTCTTCTGATCATCCATTTCCATGAAATCATCTCAGAGTAAGAAACTACTGGCCATGCCTGTCCTATTGACTTTGGCGCACTCGATGAAGGTATCCCGATGTAAACATGGCAGCACTCATTTAACAAAATCGATACATCAACAATCGGATTAATAAGCGCTTTGGGGGCAGGGATATTCATCGTATAAAACTCCAGCGCTTTGGAAACAATTAGCAACAATAATACTTGCTCTCTTTCCTCAAATCATTATTAAACTAAATATCACCCCGTGAGATTAACGCCAGGCGTGATGTCCATTTTAGTCATTTGTAGAAAAATCACCTACCCTCTCCTGCTTCTGTATAATTGGTGTTGTTGAGTTGGGTATTATATTTGGCAAGAGAAGGATTAATTCTAACTTTTAAATGCATTTTATATCCCTAACAACATAACACTTGGTAACACTTAGGGCTAGGTTTTTAAGGTGTTTAAGCACCTAATTCCCATGGACCTTAGCCTTATTATATGCTCCTCAATGTGTTTAGAAACAATGAATAATAACAAATATATAATAAAACAATACTATGTATCTATATTTCAATATATATTCGTCTATATGGAAAGGATCTTGCATTCTGGAATATACCTAGTACATTATGCATTTTCTGCACAATCTCTCAAATTAACAGCAGGTTATAGAAACCTCTTGAAGTCAACAGTTATACCAGGGATCCAGTTTTCCTTTGACCTTTACATACTGTTTGCTGTTCTTTACGATTGCGTTAAGAAAACCTTCCCTCTGATCTGTCCACTGGTGCCATCTTAGCACAAGAGCAGAAATATGTCACCATATATACAGAAGGCGCCGAATGCTGAATGTCTTCCTCTGGCTGACAGGTATAGCGAAGGTGGATTAAATATGTATATACGGCCCCCATCACCATAGCATCTGGATACTTCACAGTCATTAATATATTTATTCCCACAGACACCCTAGGAGGTAGGGATGTGCTATTGTACCCATTTTGCAGAGGGGAATGGAGAGTCAAGGTGACCTATTCCAGGTCATTGAGGGAGTTTGTAGCAGAATAAGAAATTGAACCAGGGTTTCTTAAGTCACAGGCTAGTAGCCTAAGCACTGGGCCATCCTGATGTGGATAGCATGGGGTGGTAATAGGGGGATAAGGATCAGATCAAATTTGCTATGTGCAATCCATTTCAGACACCAGGCACGGGCAGGCGATTTTTCTGTGTTGTGTCCTTTCCCCAGCCAAAGAAAACCATTTCACTCCCATGGAAATACCCTGACTTTAGCCATCGGCCTATATCCCCTGCAGTGAGGAAGTAGAATAATTAATTCAGACAGCGTAGCATTTCTAGTGATAAACATCAAAGCATTCACAGGCGGAGAGTCTGTAGCTCAGCCAGACTGTCTACTCCCTGCTAAAAACCCTCCATAAAATGGTCTGTTGGTATATGTTATATCAACAAAGATCCTGGGAAAGCCAGCAAGGTTAGAGTGAAAGAGACAAAACTAAAACGATACAAGGCCCCAGGGGCATAACTTACCCAGAGGGAATGAGATAAGAGTGTTTAGCCTAAAATAAAGCGATGTTAACAATGAGATCTATTAAGCTGTGGAATTGCCTCCCAGGGGAAGTCCTGTTGCTTGGAATAATTGGAGTGAACAGAGCGCTCAAGGAAGCAGGGGCTAGTCCTGAGCTGTCTGGAAACGGATGAAGTGACCCGATTTTTTAAAACCAGCCTTGCTGGTGGTGCTGTCAGTTTTTAATGCACCATCAGTTGCGGGCACGAATTAGAGCAGCTGCCTGCAAACCAAAAGACAGCTGGGCATCCACCTGCCATTTTCTAAGGGCACAGTCTGTCGGCATCAGTGAATTTAATAATTAGGCGTGCAAGTGCTCTTCCATCTCTGATTCTGCCAGCTGCAAAAGTGGCCTCTACATACTCCGTTTTTGGGCGCCCAACTGGGCACCTCTTAGGCCTGTTGTTTGGAACTGTTGAGCTCGGACGACCCTTGGAGCTGTGGCAGCTAAGACACAGCCTCACACTGGGCACTCGGTGTCAGTGGCTGCTTTTGAAAATTTGTGACTATGGGCCAGATCCTCAGCTAGTATGAACTGAACTTTGCTTGAGGGGTAATTGCAAAGTTGTACAGATCTCGCCTGCAGCAGGCAATTTCCTGCTCTCTAGCCTAGCTTTTGCTTTGCTGTGTTTGGTCCTGTCTCACCTGGTTACAACCAAAGCCCCTGCTTGCATCCCAGGGTTCTGCTGTCCCGGCATTCACCCCATTGCTCCAGAATCACGACTGTCATTTAAAAAGAAGAGTGTTTCTAACCCTTTGGGTCATGAGAATAACACCAGCGATGGGAACTGAGTGTCACCAGTGCAGAAATTCCTGCCTGAGGGTACATCTACACTGCAAAAAAAGATCCGAGGCAGCTGACTCAGGCTCACAGGGCTCAACACTACAGGGTCAACTGATTTGGAATTATGCTTCAGGGCTAAAAATAGGCGTGTGGACATTCCCGCTCGGGCTGGAATCCGGGCTCTGAAACCCAGAGAGGAGGGAAGGTCTCAAAGCCTGGGATGCAGCCCGAGGCGGAACATCTACACTGCAATTTTTAGCCCCCTAACGTGAGCCCAACTCAGTTGACCCGAGCTCTGAGACTTGTGGCTGCTGGGGTTTTTTGCAGTGTGACGTACTCACTACAGTTACTGCAGAGATGGACATTACTGTCTGGTATCTTTTTAGTTCTTCTAGTCAGTCTGCTTTTGCCAGTCAGTTTCCTTGCTTGACAGTATCTCAGTGGAATTCTCTATGGCTGGTGATTGATTCCCCCGCCCTCCCGCCCCCCAGTGCTCTGTGACCCGAAGCTACTGGCAACAGCTTAAATCAGAACTAAAGACTGGATGGCTCTGGAGAAAAGAAATGGCACGTGAAGGCTTTACCTGATTGTGCCCAGAGCCTGAAAAAATAGCTCTACGAGGTGTGAACTGCCCCGTCCTCCTCAGCCAGGCCTCAGGGATTCTGGAGTTCAGAATTTCCTCTGTGCAGTCGGCCATTTTGTTGCAGCCACGCGCCCGGCATTTTGTTTTCTGGCTCCCTGACCAGCTGGGACCTGCCAGCAGCTGCCTGTTGCTCAGCAGCTCTCCCAACAAGGGGGAGTTAACTGGGTGACAGGACGGGATCCATGGAGCCAAGCAGCAGGGGGTCAGGGATCCAGAGTCCAGGAGTAGCTAGGGAGAGGGGCAGCCAGAAGTGTAGGTCAGAGACCATGATGTCTGTCTGTGTGGGGGTGGGGAATGGGAACCCCGGGTGTCCCATGGTGATCAACTACATTAATATTGCTGCAGGGCACAGAAGTTGTTGCCACAGGTTCTGGTCCTGTTATGTGAGGAACAAATGTGACACTGCTTATACTCCCATGGATCCACCTCCGAAATGCCTCTCCTCCTGGAAACCCGTCAGCTGACAGAGCTGGGTCTTTGCACCTGATGCTGGATAGGAGTAGGAGGAGGGAGTGGATAACCTAGGCAGTCTCTGACCGACATGGGCCACTGGGATAACCTCCTCCGTGCTTGGGTGGCTGGTTAGTTCCACTGCCCAGCTGACCTCACCATTCTAAAGTCCGTTTTGCTTTTATACCCGTAACTGCAATGTCTCCTTTCTCAGTGGCAGGCCGTAACTCCTTGTCTCAGCACAGCTGACTTATGGAAGCAATCTCTCCCACTCCCTCGTCCCCCATCCACGGGACCCCTTGTCCATCCTTCCAGACTCTTATCGCGTCATTAGCCCGTATCTAACACATGACAGTGTCCCTGAACAGGGGGGCCAGGCTACACAGGACTGTGCCACTGCCCCATTTGGGACTGTTACCCGAGGGCGCTTTAAATGGGGGGCGCCCGGCTGCCCAGTTCACTCTTCAGCTTGCTGACTTGTTTGTGTCACTGGGTTATTGTAGCCACTCTCTCTGATGAGCGACTCACTGGGTTAGCGCTTGTGATTCCCCGAGGAGGAGGACTAAACTAAACATGCTGGAGAGTCTCACTCTGCTTCCCAGCAGGGGCTCCAGTGTGATTCCAGAGTGTGTCTGTAGCCTGGCGCACAAATTGCCTTGTGTGGATGCAATGCCTGGGTTATTGGAGCCCCTCCATGTGGCTTTGCCTGCGTGGGTCAGAGCTGCGAGCTGGTGTAAACCAAAGAATGCTGATGCACACCAGCTGAGGATCAGGCCCCTAAATACCTTGGGAGTTAGGTTGATGGGAATTAGGAACCTAAATACCTGTTTTCTTTGTCCTCCCCCGGGCAAACACTCTGAGCATGAAGGGCAATTGAGTCACAACAAACCAGGTGCCAATTCTGCAAACAGGCACCCGCTTAACTTGAAGCTTGTGAGTTGTCCCATGGTTAATGTGAAGCCCGTACTAGGTGTTTGTGGGATCAGGGCCTGTGACGTGTCAATTATTTGGTCACTTTGATTACACAGGGCAACAGAGCAGAGAAAATGCAAGGGACCCTCAAACCTAGTCTATATAGTGATGGTCCAAGTGTAGCTAGCTGCATGCCAGGGAGTAGCTTACCACCAGATGCAGAGGTTCTCAGCCTGTGAGACACCCTCCAGAAGTGGGTCATGACCCATCCTAACTAGGTTGTGGTTAGAACCGGGTGGAAAATTCTGATTTTGATTTTGACAAAAGATGGGTGAGTGCTGGTCGGAAAAGGGAAACACTGTCCCTGCTTGGAAAATTTCAACATTTCGATGAAAGACGGGAAGAAAGTCATCCATGGATTCCCCCTTCTCCAACATCTCTAGTGGCGTTTAAGTGAAAGGAATTGACAACCTAACGAATATATGCAAGGTCAGATCCTCAGCTGGTTTTAATAATAATAATAATAATAATGGAGATATCCCATCTCCTAGAACTGGAAGGGACCTTGAAAGGTCATCGAGTCCAGCCCCCTGCCTTCACTAGCAGGACCAAGTACTGATTTTGCCCCAGATCCCTAAGTGGCCCCCTCAAGGATTGAACTCACAACCCTGGGTTTAGCAGGCCAATGCTCAAACCACTGAGCTATCTTCAACAGAGTTATGCAGTTCAACACCACAGCAGAGGATCTGACCCAATGTGTCTCATCGACATGAATAAATTCAGGCCAGAATTTAGAAGGTTTCTGACCATCAGAGGGGTGTTGTTCTGGAACAGCCTCCCCATAGGAGTTGTGGGAGCAAACCTCTTAATTCATTTTAAGAGAGAGCTGGCCTAATGTATGAGTGTGATTGTTTGACAGGGTTGCCTGGTGGTGTGGGGCTTGGCTCCAGAGCTCTGGGTCTCACTTCGGTTTATGTCTTTTGCTCCTAAAATTCATGCTTCAGGGTTTCAGCCAGCCACCTGCAGGGGGCAGGAAGGGATCCCACCATAGTGTGTTCTGGGAGGTTTTGTATCTCCTTCCTCTGAAGCATCAGGGATGATCATGGCTGGAGATGGCACATTGGGTTCAGAGGGCTATGAGGTGTGGCACCTACCATTTTCTCTCTCAGGTGCTTGGCTGGCTCATGCTTGCTCATGTGCTCAGGGTCTGACTGATCACCACCTGTGGGTTTAGGAATAAGTCTTCCTCCAGGTCAGATTGGCAGTGACCATGGAGATTTCAACTTCTTCTGCAGCACGTGGATGGGGGTCACTTGCCAGGATTATCTGGGTGTATCTCACTTAATCATTTCCCTGCCTCTGCAGGGGCCTTGGACACTGGGGCACCTCGGTCCTTCCTATTCTCTGCCTGTGGCACATAACAGACTAGTCTCCTGTGGGCTGTAAGACTTTGGTCCAATTCCAGTTGCTGGGTTTAATGTGCAGGTGGTAGGGGGTGATGGTGGCTTGTGATCTGCAGGAGGCCAGATTAGATAATCTGGTGGTCCCTTCTGGCTTTAAACTCTATGGTTCTAGTAAGGTTGTCAATTCTCATGATTTGATTGCCAGTTTTGCAAAATTAGTTGTTTTTCTTCAACTCCGAGCTCCTGGAGTCATGTTATTTGGGGAGAATCTCAGCTTTCATTGCAAAATAAGTTGCTAACGCTCACAGTTGAGGAGAAAAGCTTGAAAATGTGACCAAAAAGTTCATAAATGAGATAGCAAATCTAAAGAACCTAAAATAGATTATTATTTTTTAATCTCATGATTTTTAGGCCAATTTCTTGATGGGGGGTATTATTTTTTGAACACTTGGATTGGTCATGCTGCACCTGTAGTTTGGTTAAAATCTAAGTCACAATCACTTTTGAAACACGGATGAATTTTCAGCTGTTTGATGGGTCACAGACCCCGACCCCACCCAAAAAAATTAATTAAGAGTTGCTGGTCTGGCATATAGAACAGGGACTGGATATCCAGAGTTCTTGATTCTGAACTCTGCCACTAATTCTCTGTGAGTCCTTGAGCAAGTCATTTAATCTCTGAACTTCTGTGTGCCCACCAACAAGAGTCAACTTCTACAGATGCTCCTGGTCCTATTCCCTCCCACCCTAAGCAAGACCCCTATTTGCCCCTAACTTGGGGAGCAGGTGGTTCTTTGCCACCTGGGGGTTCGTGCACACTAGATAAATCTCCTAGCTTTTCCTTTAGGGCAAGTTCTGGCTGCTTTGCCTTGTCTGAACAGCGCAGAGAAAAGGCCAGGGATCTGGCTCACAGCATTCCAAACTACTTGAGATGATAGTGCGGCTGCCACCATAAGCCAAAAGTCATGAGGAGGAGCGGAGTGGTTATTTTACCTCTGTATTTAGCACTGGTGTGACCACTGCTGGAATGCTGTGCCCAGTTCATGTATCTGCAATTCAAGAAGGATGTTGATAAATTGGAGACAGTTCAGAGAAGAGCCACGAGAATGATTTAAGGATTAGAAAACATGCCTTATAGTGATACATTCAAGGAGCTCAATCTATTTAAATTAACAAAGAGAAGGCTAACAGATGACTTGATCACAGTCTAACAACAAATATTTAATAACGGGCTCTTCAGTCTAGCAGAGAAAGGTAGAACATGGTCCAATGGCTGGAAGTTGAAGCTAGAAAAATTGAGACTGGAACTAAGGGGTAAATTTTTAACAGTGAGAGTAATTAACCATTTGAACAATTTACCAAGGGTCGTGGTGGATTCTCCAGCACTGGCAATTCTTTAGTCAAGGTTGGTTGTTTTGCTAAAAACTCTGCTCTAGGAATGATTTTGGGGAAGTTCTATGGCCTGTGTTATACAGGAGGTCAGACTAGGCCATCATCTTGGTCCCTTCTGGCCTCGGAGTCTACGAATCTATGAAATTTTGGGTTTTGGCCAAAAAAATTCAGTTTTCTGATGAAAAAATATTTAAAAAAAAAAAAAAAAAAAGGAAAGGAAAGCAGAGACTTTCCATGCACACACAAATTAATCAGTCAGAAACCGAGTTTTCCATTTGAAAAACATTTCAGTGGGAAATTTTCAATCATCAGCAATAATAATAATAAATTATCATGGTAATAATACAAAAAACATAAAGCAATACAACAGCCTTAAGTGAAAAGGGTTATAGAAGTGCGGATAATGATGATAATGATCTATTAGCTCCATGGGGCATATGCCGTAAACACGTCCTCCCTGCAGATGTTCATCTGCGTGTGTTTATTTCACTGGCTTTTCTCTGTCACTCATCATATCCAAGCACATCATGAACATTCATGAATTAAGATTCCTTTTTTCCATTCCCTGGACCTTGGTTTAGTCCACATCCCGCCTCCCACTTCTGATCATGGGTCAAAGCCAAGCCGTGGTTTTTCAAGCCTGGCCCTGCTCCAGCTCCTGTAGATTCCTCTCAAAAAGAAGCCTCTGTCTGCGCCTAGCTGATCTGTCGCACTGAGCTCGAGGGGCCGTTATGCAGAGATGCAGGTGCAGAGAGATGAAAGCTTTGGAGAACTGAGGTGATATGGGGGAGGGCAGGGAAGTCAGCAGGAAATAGGATCCACTCTGGGCTGTGCTGCTAAGCTACAGAAAACAGGTAGCGTCTCATAGACTTACTCATGCTGAGTAGCACCTTTCTGCAGTCCCGTGTAAGCCCAGTGGGCCAGATCCCCAGCTGATGTAAAGCTGTGTCACTCCATTGGAGTCAATGGGCCACATCCTCAGTGGATGTAAATGAGCCACAGCTCCATGGGAGTCAATAGGCCAGATCCCCAGCTGGTGCAAATGCCCCTTCAGTCCTCAGACTCTGCTGAGCCCGCTGGGATGCCATTCAGCAGAAGCAGAATGGTCTGAAGAGGCTGAATGAAATCCCAGGCTTGGGAGTCAGGAGCTCGCTCGGAGTTAGGCCTTGGGCAAAATACTTAAGAGATGATCCCATGCTCGCTGGAGTCAATGGAAAGGCTCCCACTGACTGTAGTGAACTTTGGAACAGGCCTTTAACCTCTCCAGGCTTGTTTTCACGGCACAGTCAAAGTTCCCCTGAGTCAATGGCTCATCAGGCTGATGCAGTTAAAGCATGTCAATTTCACACACAAAGGAGTGATCATGTCCAATTGCCTTTGGCTGCCTTAACCCAATGGGCTAGCTACCCATTTTGCAGCTTGATGAACTGGAGGTGGCCTCTCAGAGTGAGATCAAGCAATACTCAAACCCATGTCCTTGAGGGTTGTAATCAAGCGTCTTAACCACTCAGTTATAGCTCCTCTTAATTATTAACTAGTTAATTAATTAGTGAGTTTATGTTCTTGTGCGTGGCCTCCTGCCTGGGTATAATGACACTTATCCTAGCGTGTGGGAGGACTTTATGCATTTGCGGTCTTAAAGATCTTTGGGCGACGAAAGTCCTAGCAAGGGAAAGTCTTGTTACGGGTGGGAATAACAAGGAGGGAAAGAAAATGAAAGACACAGTACCCCCAGAATAAGCTAAGTGGAGCTGAAAAGAGAGATCAGTCATTTCCAGCTATGAGGATTCAGGAAATTCTTGTGTGTGCAATGAATCGTCAGGCCTGGCGTGTGGAGGAAAACAAGGCCAAGAATAGTTGTGCACTCTATTTCCGAATTCTGCCCAAAGGGACACAGACAGGCTAAGCCAACGCGAGGTCTCAGTTCCTCATCAGCAGAATCAGAACAATTTCCCGAGTCGCTGCTGTCTTTGTCCCTCTTTCCCCCCAGGGCAAAGAGGCGAGGCACTGGGAGAGCCCTGCTTTTGTTTTAATCCTCAAAGATGTATTGGTGCTCACACTACCTTGCCATGTGTGCACGCAACCCCCTGTTGAGTGCAGCATGTTTCCGGGGAGGCAGGAGCAGATTCTGTTCCGTGCTGTAGAGTCAACTCAGAGAGGTCGTGAATCTCAAAGATTCAGAAATGATCATTTCCACCTGGGTGGCTCGGGCTGCATTTGTGCAGGAACGATTCTTGTTCTATACAGGGCTTTTGACCGCATGCAGTTCATGCCTTGCTGCCAGGAAACTCACTATGTGATGCCAGGAAGGTGTGTAATACGTTGTTGTTAGTATTTGTGTTCTGTATCCCCATTGTGCTAGGTGCTGCACAAACCCATAGTGAGAGACACTTCCGGCCCTGAAGAACTGACAGACCAGATGGGGAAAGGAAGGTTTTTATCCCCGTATTCCATCCTTTCTTCTCTAATAACCTTGTTCCTTAGAATGGTTTTCAGTGTCCTGAGTGCTGGTTTCCCAGAGCCTTTATCATTAGTATGGTAGGGGAAGGAAGCGCTTTCAGTTAAGAGATGATTCAGTGGAGAGTTATAGGAAACCTGGCAGCAGATGCAAAGGAGAAGGCTCTCACTCTGAGATTGTGGGAAAGAAAGTGAGGCATCCAGAACAGAGAGAACAAGCAGGGAAATGGAATGGCACAATGTGGATACAATTTAGAAATAAGGAAGATAACTTTGGCCCCGATCTTTAAACAAACAAGGTGCCAGAGCATTGGGATGGGAGAAAGGGGTAGAGGAAGATAATTAAAATGCTAGAAATCAGGGAGAAGTCCTTCACAGGAGACTGAGGGTAATAGCAATAGATGCCAAACAGGAAGGCACGGACTGGATTTCCAGTCAATGTGAAGGTGGGTTATTTCCTATAAACCCCAGAGCTCACCCACTACTTCATCTCCCTGGTCTCTGCCAGGTACTTTTGCATCCTTTAAAGTCTAACTCCAGTTTGTCAGAAGGATTGTCTGAGTTAGAACAGCATCTGCAGTGCTGCTTGCTAGGATGAAATGATCTGAGGAGTGGTTCTCCATCCTCATGCTCCAGGGCATACACTGGTGACCAGCACAGGTCAGGAACACAACTGGGTGAAATTATTCATTGGCAACTTTTTCTGGCACACAATGAAAATTCAATAACTCCAAAACCTTTAATGAGTTCATGTTATTTTCACCAAATCGTTTTCAGTCAGGAAAAAAATACACTTTAAAAATTCAGAGAAAATTGAAACGTTTCAATTTTTTGGTTCAAAATGACTTTTTCTTCCAACTTTCCTTTAATTTTATGTTTAAAAAAAAAACATCAAAACCATTTTTAAATGATCCAGACATTTCATTCTACCCCAAACTGGCAATGTGTAAATCAAGATTGGATTTTTTTTTTTTTTTTTTTAATGCTCTAGGAATGATTTTGGGGCAGTTCTCTGGCCTATGTTACACAGGCGGTCAGACTAGATAGTCATAGTGGTCTCCTCTGGCCTTGGAATCTATGACTCTATGAAAAATAGTTCTGTGTGAATATTTTGATTTGCAGAATTTTTTTATTTTTGGTTCAAACTGAATCAACTCCCTCCCTGCCCCCACCCCCACCCCACCCCCCGGGGTCCAATTATTCAGAATTTCCAGAAAATCAAAAAATCCATTATTTGCCCAGATCTGGTTAGGAAGGCCCCTCCCTCCATGCTATAATTATTGTTATTTGGATTATTATTTGTGTTACCCTAGCACATAGGGGCCCTAATCGTAGACCAGGTGCCCATTGTGGTAGGTGCAGTACAAACAGGAGCCGGTGGACACTGTCAGAGGGGGGGCAGCAAAAACAGATACAAGGAGACACTCTGCAGATCAGGAAATAGTCTGAAAAGGTTTCAGAGTAGCAGCCTTGTTAGTCTGAAAAAGAAAGATTCTACCAGATTGTCTGTCATTATGTCGTTGTAAAGTGGGCTGTTATGATGATGAGACATTGACAGTTGCTGTTATTCCTCACGTTGTTCTCTTGCTGTGCAAGGCCCTTTGCAGACATGGCATGATCCCGGCTCCAGAAAGCTTACAACTGAAATGGACAAAATGCAAATGGTTGGAGTTGATGGGGGAATGAAGGGATGGGATATCAAAGCAAAGGGTTGGGTCCTGATGCCCCTACTCCCACTGGGTCACTATACGTTGTCAGTGGGCCATCCAAGGTATGCCTCAGTGGGAATAAAGGGTACCACAGTCTGGTCCAAGTGGTGGGGGTTGGCAGGAGGCTTGCTAGAGCTGATATAGGGAGGAATCCCATTGTCCATTCACATAAACAGGCTTGTTTATGGTGAGATCGCACCGGGAGCTCAGTTGAAGGATGATGAGAGGAGTGAGGAGGATGGTGAGTGCGGGACAGGGCCGAAGGGAGAGGACTGGGAAGCGGGATTTGAAGGAGAGCCCGGCTGCTGGGTGCATTGGAAAGAAGGAGGCCATCCCAGCTGGAGGGAGCTACAGAGGGAAAGGGATGCCAGCCCAAGTCCTTGCTTGGTGTGAATCATCACTGCTCTAGTGAAGTCAATGGCACTACGTTGATTTATACTGGCGTGGTGCCGTTGGAGCGCAAGGGCAAGGGTGTAGATGTGCGGGCTGTGTCAGCACAGGGCTCGCTGTAGCATTTCTCAGGGAAGCCACATCGACAGACATTTAGTGGCTGAGTCTTTTCCGGGAGCTGGTTGCCATGTCACTTCCCCGTACCACAGCTGTGCCATTCGACTGCCGTGACTTTCCCAGCAATTCAGAGCCCCAGTTGGGCTTTGTTGTTTTTTTCACGAGCTCCCTATAACACGTGCACAGAGGTGAGCCCTAACCAAGCAAACTCCTGTTACCAAGCTCAAGAATACCCCAGGGCTGGGTTCATTAGCTTCAGAGAGCTCTGCTCTGGTGAGCTTGGGAACTTATCCATAGTTCTATGCAGTTTAGGAGCTCTTCAGGTGATCTGAGCCCCATGATCATCTGAAGGCTTCAGGTGTCCTCCAAGACCTTCAGCTAACCGGGGCTCATCAGACTGATGTGTTCCCCCACAGTATTATTGGATCTTGATGCATTTGGTTGTGTGGGACCTTCCCACCGCACAAGAAAGAAACGACAGGCCTCTGAAAACATATATCAACATAGCTAAGACAGCGCTAGACAGCGTTAGATCGATGGAAGAATTCTTCCATCGACCCAGCTACCACCTCTCTGGTAGGTGGATTAACTACAGCGACGGGAGAATCCCTCCCATTGGCGTAGTGAGTGGTTACGCTAAAGCACTATGGTTGTGTATACCCTCAGATTGGCTCCACATTTGCAGCAATCTACTCTATTGCACTTGATTCTGTCTGTCCAGCCATCTATCCAGGCATTTATACCTCACTCATTTCTCTAGCATAGCTCATGGCCCAGAGATCCCTCAGCTCTTTTCATGGCTAGGAATCTTACATTGGCCAGAGGTCCCCGAAAGCTCTCAGCTAGACTGCCTGGTCTCCTGAGATTGCCAGCCTCGCTGAGTAACCTGGAGAACTGGCCCCACGTTAAGATCAGCTTCCAGAGTCTGTGGATGCTTCTCCAGAATGGAGCCATTCAGCCCAGGCCTAGACATTTACTTGGGGTGGTTTCCTCTTCTGGATCTCAGTAGTCACCCCGGTGACAGAGATCTCACCCCATTCTAACAGTTTCCATGTTTGTTCCAGTCCAGGCAAATACAACGTCTCCTGCCGTCCCCTGGAACATCACACATGGTGGACACAGGAACACGTCTGCAGAGCCAGGTGAGGACACAGCGGGCAGGCTGGGGAAAGCCCCCTTGTGCTCAGTGTGTCCCTCTCCATATGGAAAGGACAGGACTTGGGGCAGAAGACACCAAGGGTGGGTCCTTAATCAAGGTGATGGACACAAAGACTCTGTAGTCTCCTGGATCTCTAGCCCCAGGCTGGGTCTGCCAAGGGTGGGATTACTGACTCCATCATAGCGAGGAGATGGAGCAAAAGCTGTGATGGGTGAGCGGCTCCAGCAGCACTGGGAGATGGGGGTGCCCAGGTTAGGACGTGCAGTAGCACAGTGACCCCCTGATATTAAGGGAGAGTGGGGAGGTGGGGGTGCTCAGGTTATGCATGACAGCCGCCCAGCACTCCTTGTGCCTCGGTGGGTCTCCTCACTGCTGAGACCAGCTGGCCTATAGCTGTAGCTCAGAGTTGTTTTTTTGAGATCACCGTGGGGCGCTCACGCGCTCGTCTGTGACATTTGGGTTGAAGAGGAAGGAAGCAGCGTGGGCGGCAGCGTGTGGTGCACCTATCCCACCTGTAAAGAATTCAGCATCGCTCACAAAGAGCAAGGGGTTAGTCACATGGCTTAGCCCAGCCAACGCCCTCTGCCGGAGCTGGGGATTTCTGCACCAGCTTCCACAGCGCTGCCCCACACCAGGCCCTTATGGGCCCCACACCCAGCCTTTATGCCCCTCCGAGCGCTGACCCATGCCTTTATGAGCAGTCAGCCCTCTGCCCCACCCTTTATGGGCAGCCACCCCGCTACGCAGGATCCCATATGGCTCTGACCCATCTTGCCCATCCCATGGATTATCTCTGAAATAACGTGTGCTGCCCTGCAGGCCTCTTGGGAGAGGGATCTGTCCGTTTGGTGAATGGCAGCAGCCGCTGCAGTGGTACCGTGGAGGTCCATCATGATGGGCGGTGGATGCCAATCTGCCAGGAAATGTGGGACAAGGAGGCCTCCCACGTGGTCTGCAGACAGCTGCACTGTGGGGAGGCAAAGGAGACAGAAGCTGAACCCACCCCCAGGCCTGTGTGCCCGCCCAGGTCAATACCCACAAAGGAAGCCACCCTGTCCTCTCAGAACCTCTGCCCTTTCCTGCACATCCACTGTGTGGGTCTGGAGAGCACATGGAAGCAGTGCAATGTGTCAGAGCTGTGCTGTAATGGGAAGCCAGCCAGTGTCACCTGCACAGGTAAGAAACAGATCCATCCCGTGTCTCGCAGAGCCCAGGTTAGCCATCAGCAGCTTCTAATGGGAAACCATCCATGCACACTGGCTGCTCTCCTCTCACTACTGCTGCCCTATCCCCATCAGCCATCCGTACTCCATGGTGAGGCCAGTCCAGCTCTACCCCTGCCCATTGGCCAAACCCCAGCCCTCCCAGCTGCCTGTTTCTGGCCCATGAGGGAGTCTTGCCCCTCCACACCTTGCAGGTTAGAAAAATGAGGGGGCCAGCAGGTCCTTCCGCCTGTGAGCTCCATCGCAGCATCCCAAGTGCTACATTCCTGATAAATAATTAAATGGCTGATGGAGCTGAGACCAATCTATCCACCCATTCACTGAAACCAGCTCCATGGATCCATCCATCCACCTACCCATTCATTGACACCAGCTCCATTCATCCATCCATCGACACCAGCTCCATCCATCCATCTAAAAGGGTGTCATAAGGAGGAGGGAGAAAACTTGTTCACCTTAGCCTCTAAGGATAGAACAAGAAGCAATGGGCTTAAACTGCAACAAGGGAGGTCTAGGTTGGACATTAGGAAAAAGTTCCTAACTGTTAGGGTGGTTAAACACTGGAATAAATTGCCTAGGGAGGTTGTGGAATCTCCATCTCTGGAGATATTTAAGAGTAGATTAGATAAATGTCTATTAGGGATGGTCTAGACAGTATTTGGTCCTGCCATGTGGGCAGGGGACTGGACTCGATGACCTCTCGAGCTCCCTTCCAGTCCTGGAATCTATGAATCTATGAATCCCCACACATAACCTATCATCCATTGAGAGCAAATCCACCCCCCATACACATCTCTTCATCCATCCATTCATCCTTTCCCTTTCTCCCTCCCTGTGCCTGTCTCTCTCTCTGCCATTCCCAGAGCCCATCTCTGAGCTGTGCTCACTCCCCCTTTGCCCTCTCTGCCAGGTTCCCATTCTGTGCGCCTAGTTGGCGGGGGCAGTTGCTGTGAGGGCCGTGTGGAGGTCGAGGTGGACGGTGTCTGGGGCACAGTGTGCGATGACGCCTGGGACCTGGATGACGCCGGGGTGGTATGTCAGCAGCTGAAGTGCGGCTGGGCCATCCAGGCTCCAGTGGCCTCCTCCTTCCACAAAGGGACGGGCCCCATCCACCTGGATGAGGTGAGCTGTGCTGGGAACGAATCCCAACTGTGGGACTGTCCAGCTGAGAGGAGCCATGATTGCGGCCACAAGGAAGATGCCAGTGTGGTGTGCTCAGGTCTGTTCCTCTATCCAGAAGAGTGCACTTGTCCTTCTGTCTGTCTGGTGGAACATTACTGTCCATCTCTGTCCAGGGGAGGATTCCTGTCTGTCTGATGGAGAGCATCTGTCTGTCCACTTGTCCATCTGAAGGAGTGCTCCTGTCTGTCTGTCCATCCATTGGAGAGCTCATCTCTGTCTCTCTGTATGGTAGAATGCTTCTGTCTGTCTGTGTGTTCATTAGAGAGCTCCTGTGCATCTGTCAGAGTACTCCTGTGTGTCTGTCCATCCAGTGGAGAGCTCCTCTCTGTCTGTCCACTAGAGCACTCCTATATGTCCATCTGTCTGGTGGATTGTTCCGGTCTCTGTCTGTCTGGGATGGGCAATGAAATTAGACTCTGGCAGCTTGGGGAAGGGGTAAATCCCTCCTGCCTCCAGCAGGATCTAAACTTCCATCGCGGGCAGCTCCTTAATGTCTGTGTTGCATCAGAGTGGGGACCCCGAGGCTGTTCCTTCTTTGCTGACCTGCTGCCCCCCAATCCCACACAGAGCACCAGAAGTGGCGTCTGTCGGGGGGCAAGGACGCCTGCGCTGGCCGCGTAGAAGTTTATTACCGGGGTGTGTGGAACACGGTGTGCGACGGGACCTGGTACGAGGAGGAGATGGGCGTGCTGTGCCAGTGGCTGGGGTGCAGCCCCTCTGGCCGGAAGCTGAGCTTCAACCACACACAGGAGGGCAGGATGAACTACCAGTGCTCAGGGACTGAGACCTCACTGTCCTGGTGCCGATGGCACTACAACAACTTTAACCTGTGCCACCAGTCCCAGGCTGCCGGCGTGATCTGCAATGGTAACGCTGCCTCGTCACATACTGAACCCCCACCCAGACAGACCCGAGCAGGGATCGAACCTGCAACTCTCAGGAGAAAAAACACACGCCGCTAAGGCTTGAGCTAGGGAGAAGGGAGTAACATCACATTGTAATCTTTGAGACCATGAAGGAGACATGTCCATACATATGCCAGCGGCGCAGCGGGGGGGTGGGAGGGAGAAGAAGGCAGACATGAGGGGCGATAGAGGGGATGGATGGGGCGGTAGGACGGGGCAAAAGAGGCGGATGTGGGGGGTGATCCAGGGGACATGGGCAGGGTGGCAGGAGAGGGGAGGGAAGGAGGCGGACGTGGGAGGCGATTCAGGGGACGGGTGGGGCGGTGAGAGAGGGGAGGGTCTCCACCCCAGAATGGGTCTGTCCCTCCAGCCCCGCTGACTGTTCTTCTTCCTCTGTCTGTGGCACTCCCCAGGCTCGCTGGGCTTGCTGAACACGTCTGCTGTGCCCTCCACGGAGATGACGACTCCAGATGCCAGAAGTGAGTGTCTGGGGGCAGACCCTCCCCTCCTTCCTGCAGTGCCTCTCTCCGGATCCGAGACGAGCCCTCCCCCACTGGAGCGGGAGGGGATGTTTGCCACCCCTGCCTGTAGGGCAAACCTCTCCAGGGTCACTGCACCGTGGGCAGCTCTCCTCTGGCGGCACCCATTCTCCAGAGGGGGCAGCCAAAGAGGCCCCTCTCCCCTCAGCAGGATCCCCCCCGAGAGCCGAGGTCTTGGCTTTGAGCTCCTCCTGTGTTCCTGCTGTCAGCGCGCCAGGCGTTCTGCCCCACCCAGCGCCCACACCCCGGGCAGAGCCCTACATGGCGTGCACTCACAGGCCTTCCCCCACTATGGCACCGCCGGCAGGGTCAGGGCTGCAGGGAGAGCTCCAGGGAGCTGGACCTGCCACCCTCCTGTGACCTCCCCCATGCCAAGTTTGAGGGGCCAGGAAGGGGCTCATGGGTCAGCCCATGGCCTGCCCCCAGAGAGCTTCCGAGCTAGGAGCCTGCACGGTGCTGGGAACACCCCTGACATCAGCAGGGATGGGGCCCTATGCCAGGCCCTAGTGACAGTTCCCCTGTGCCGTGCGCCTCTCTGACTTGCCGTCTGTCTGTCTGTCCCTCCCTTTCTCCCCTCACCCCATTGCCAGGCACAGCTGAGCCACTGTGCTGGGAAGCCAAGGCCCTCTCGAACTGGACTCTCCTCCTCCTCTGTGTCGTCCTGGGCTTTCTCCTCTTGGTCACTGTGCTGACCTTCACCACCGCCCTTCTGAGGATGAGGAGGAAACACGGTAGCTTTGCTGCTTGGGGCTTTGCCAGAGTGAGATTGGGCACTTGGGGGGGCCAGGCAGAGCCATGGCCCGCCGTGAAGAGCCGTCAGACAGGCCCTTCTGCATGGGGGAGTGACATCACGGGGGCTGCAGCAGGCCAAAGCACTGGTCCAGGGTGGGGCCATTGGCAGCACCCAGCCATGGGGTGACATGAAACGGGACCAGATCCCCCACTGGTGTCGATTGGCCGTAGCTCCATTGGAATCAGTGGAGCTGTTCTGATCTACACCAGGATCTGGCCCTGGTTACCCGCTCAGGGGCTTAGGATTGCTTCGCCGTGGCTTCTGTCCTGTCCCCGAACGCCCAGGCAGCGCGTGGGGTGTCGCTCATGCTCTGCTGAACAGTTCCCCAGAGCAATGGCAGCCTGCAGCATGAAAGGGGGAGCGAGCCCAGCACCAGAGCATAGGACTAGACGGGACCCGCGGGGCATGCAGGACTAGTGCGGACCCCCTCCCAGCCTGGGGTGGGCTCTGGCCTGGCTGTGCCAGGCCCTGTACGGCCTCATGGATCAACCTGTCTCCTTTCTCTCCCTCTCTGTCTGCAGCCCACGCCGTGTCCTCTTCCTCATTAGCCACCCCGGTCCTGGTGAATCATAGTGCACAGGGCCCGGAGTCGCCCGCAGGGGGTGCCAATGACTACAGGAAAGCCCCCTCCAAAGCAGAAGGTATCAGCTGTTGCTTGGCCTGCCCCCACTGCCCCTCCCCCACACCCTATCTCTTTGCTCCCTCCCACCTTCCCCTCCGCCCACTGCCCCTCCCTCCCACCCCACCTCTCTGAACAACCAACCTGCTCCTCCCCCATAGCCTCCCACACTCTGCCTCCTCACACCCAACCTCTTTGCCCCCACCTTCCCCATACCCTACCTCTCTGCCCCCACCTTCCCCTCTCCTCACAGCCCCTTCCATACTCTCTGCTCCTCCCCCTCCAGAGGCTCCCGGTCCTTGGTCCATGGGGCACTTGCTGGTGGGCTAGGAGAGCCGACTGCTTACATGGCACCGGCCCCACCCCAGCACCATTCCCAGTTGCTCCATTTCACCCGAAGGCACTGAGGGACCTGGGCTGGGAGCCATGGCTGTGTGGCCCCAGGGGGTTCTGGGAGGACTGGCAGGCACTGCTGCACACTTGGCAAGCCCTAGTCCAAACAGGTCCCCCAGTAACCGCTCCCTTCATGCCCCCCTAGCAGAGCCGCTGGCCGTGCCCGCTCCTGGCTCCGAGGACTCCGATTCCGACTATGAACACTATGATTTCAGCAGCAAGCCGCCCGTCGCGCTCTCCACCTTCTACAGTGAGCGACCTCCCACACCACCTGCACCATGTGTGCTCTTCGCAGCCTGGGGCTTCTGCCTCCCCATGGGGCCCTGCCTTCCCTCACACTGCCCTGTACCAGACTGGGCTGCCCCTGCACACACAGCTCTGCCAATGGCCCCCCATCCCAACCTGCAGCCACCGCTGCTCCAGCCTTGGGCTCCCCACCCTCCCAGCTCTGTCAATGCTTCCCCATCCTGACCTGCAGCCCCTGCTGTCCCAGCCTTGGGATCCCCACCCCACAGCTCTGCCAGTGCCCCTCCATCCTGACCCACAGCCCTGCTATCCCAGCCCTGGGCTCCCCACCCCACAGCTCTGCCAGTGCCCCTCCATCCTGACCCACATCCCTGCTGTCCTAACCCTGGGCTTCCAACCCCACTGCTCTGCCAATACCCCTCCATCCCGACCCACAGCCACTGCTATCCTAGCCCTGGGCTCCCCACCCCACAGCTCCCCTAGAGCCCCTCAATCCTGACCAACAGGGATTGGGGACAGGGAAGTATTGGGGTGAGGTCAGAAGGATCCGGGGATGGGTGGGTAGGGGTCACAGGGGTTGGTTGGAGTCAGGAGGATCGCGGGGTCAATGGGTACAGGAGTTGATTGGGCTCGGAGGGGATCTAGGGATCAGGGGGTAGGGGGTTGGCTGGGGTCAAGGGGAACTGGGGGGGGGGTCAGGGAGTACTGTTAGTGGTGATCTGCCAGCTCACCCTGCTGTGATGCTGGGCCAGGCGAGGTTTGCTGGAACCCTTTGCCTCTGGTTGCAGATTCACTTCGGCACCGAGCAGCGGACGAGACTCTCCCTGCGAGCGGCTTCCCCCCGGCACCTAGTCAGGAGGTGCTGAATGAGGGCCCGGAGCCCTGGGGCCAGCCAGAGCAAAGGTTCCGCGAGGGTGAGAGTTGGTGCTGCTGACTGGGCGAGTGATAGAGATGGGAAGCACAGTATCAGGAAAGGGGCCCCAAAGCCCCAGCTCCCCTGGTGTTCGCCTCTCCATCTGCCTGTCCTCAGTCCCCATCCGTCTGTCTATTCCAGTGCATGGGGTGGAGCGGAGTTTGTGCTGATGGGCCCTCGCTGGGGCAGAGCAAGGGTGGGCCATTTTCCAACTCTCCCCACACCCCGGGCACTGGGGCTAGGTGGACAGGGCCGTGCTGCAAACCTCCATCTAGCTCCAAGGGGCCTCTGGATGGGGCAGGCTCGGGCACTGCCAGCATTGGTCGGTGGAAGGCTGCATTAATGGAGAGGCTGCTTCTCTTGCAGAGCCCCCCGCTGAGTCCAGTTCATCCTCAGAGGACAACTACTACAACAGCGGCACCACCAAGCAGCAACAGTGGGGCAACCCGGCCCCTCCTCCCACCGGCAGCCTCTTAATGCCAGCGCCTCCTGCCCAGAGCAATGGTGGCTCCCAGCTCTCCTTCCAAGGTTAGCAAGATGGGCCAGCGCCCGCTGGCTCTGACGGCCAGTGGGACCATCTCTGAGCATTGGCCCTTGAGGAGCAACGTCCCAGCACATCCTCTCCTGCCCCAGAAGAGGGAAGGGGAGGGAAGTCTGGGCTGGGCCCAAGATCCAAGGCTGGAAAATCCAACCCCTTGTGTTCATGGAAGGGAAAATCATCCCAGGAGCAATGATTCCACCCCAACCTGCCCAGCAGGGCTTCCATGTGCACTGGGCCCTGGCCATCCCTCACAATCTCCATGAAGAAAGGCCTCCACGGACCCTCCAGACCCTTCTCTGTGCATCGGTGGGACAGGAAAAGGTCACCCATTGGCCATTAAGTCTCTGACAACGCCCTGACCTGCGTGTCGGGGAACCTCTTCTCTGGGGACATCAGGGCTGATGACCTGGTCTGGACTGAGACAGCTGATGGGAGACAACCTCTGTCCCCTTCCTGCTGGATTCCCAGTATAGATAGTCACACCAATTCCCCTACCAGAAGCCTGGAAATGCTCCTCACCCTCTGCACCAGAAGGGTGAGCGTGTCCGGGGTTGTCTCCAGCAGGGCCCGATGGAGCAGAGAGCTCCAGCACCTCATCCGGAGAATGGTATGAAAACTTCCACAGCACAGCACACCAGGGAGACCAGCCAGGAAACATGCCGGGTGAGGAGAGGATGGAGGGAGCATGGGAAGGGAGTTGCAGACCTACTGCTTGGGGAGCAGGCAGTGGCCCTGTGTTCCCAACAGCGCTGAGCCTAATTATGGGGGCTCATGTGAGATAACCAGATTCAGATCAGGTTACAGTCCACTCAGAAAGACAGAGAAAGAGAATGCAAAAGGGGAATAGGAAAGGGAATGGATAGAGATCAACAGGGGGATGGAGAAAGAGAGAGAGTGAGTAACTGAGGGAGGGACAGACGGATGACTGTGGGGATGGAGGGAGGGTTGACAGGTGACTGTGGGGAGGGAGGGAGAGAGGGAGGGATGAGAGGTGGTTGTGGGGATGCAGGGAGGGAGGAATGAGAGGTGGCTGTGGGGATGGAGGGAGGGATGAGAGGTGGCTGTGAGGAAGGAGGGAGGCAGGGATGAGCGGTGGCTGTGGGGGTGGAGGGAGGGAGGGATAAGAGGTGGCTGTGGGGAGAG
>NC_048301.1:133697726-133810043 GCF_013100865.1 Trachemys scripta elegans | reverse complement strand
GAGGGGATGGAGGGAAGGAGGGATGAGAGGTGACTGAGGCGATGGAGGGAGGGAGGGAGGGATGAGAGGCGGCTGTGGGGAGGAGGGAGGGAGGGATGAGAGGTGGCTGTAGGGATGGAGGGAGGGAGGGATGAGAGGTGGCTGTAGGGATGGAGGGAGGGAGGGAGGGAGAGGTGGCTTTGGGGAGGGAGGGAGGGAAGGAGGGTTGAGAGGTGGCTGTGGGAATGGAGGAAGGGATGAGAGGTGGCTGTGGAAGGAGGGAGGGAGAAGTGGCTGTGGGGATGGAAGGAGGCAGCGATGAACTACGGGAGTTGACGGGATCCGTTATTTCAGAGTGGCCGGCTCTCTCCCAGCCGTTGGGGAGCTGTGAGCCTGGGAGCAACGACTCGGAGGGCAGCGATTACGATGATGTCCAAGGCCTGGCATACTAGGAAAGGGACATCACTGCAAGTCTGTGCCTCCAGCCCTCCCTCCTGCCTTCAATACAGTGACAGCAAATCAGTGGGTGATAACTGAACCTCACATCCCTGCACTGAATGTGTTTGATTAGCACAAGGTCAGGCTTGGGGGAAGGTTTGTCAGCGGGTCCCAGAACCAGGCCTGGACTGACCAGCATTTCCCAGTGCAGACCCTGTGGCTCCAGAAGGGGTTGCACTCCTCTACCAACTGACAGCTCTGACCCTGAGAAATCCACGGAGTCCTTCCCAAGAACATCCCCTTCCCAGCCCACATTCTCTGCTGATGCCCAGCTAGCCCTGACCACTCAGGCCCATAAGTGAACCCCCGGTGTCTGGGGAGTGTCCGGGACTCCATCCTCAGTGCTCAGGACACAGGCCAAGCTCTCCAGGATGGCTGCCAGGGTCATGGGCTCTATTCCCAGCCGGGAAAGGTGCTTGGACACACGGTGATGGGCGCAGCACAGAGACCTAGTTGGAGCCCTAGGGATGGTAAGCTGGAGGTCAGAAGTCCTAGGGGAGCAGCCAGACTTCTTGGCTCCCTTTCGGACAGTGACTTATGGGGCTGGGTTCAATCCTTGGTATGTAGATTCCCCATGGCAATAACCAGTCCCCAGTGATTAGCCTGCAGACAGGAACTGGGGTGCTCAGATTCAATGCACAGGGGGTAGCTCCTCCCCCAGGCCTCTGGCTTCATCCCCACTGGGCAGAAGCAGCTAGGAGGGGATGTTCCATAGCTGGGTTCCAGCAATGACTCTTTCCTGTCGGGGGAGACTGTACATCACAGACCAAGCAGCCTATGAGATCCAAGCCCCTGGCTTTGAGGGGAAGGTCAGCCTGTGGTTGAGGCAGTGCCTGACACTCAAGAAAGCTGGGTTCATAGAATCATAGAATATCAGGGTTGGAAGGGACCTCAAGAGGTCATCTAGTCCAACCCCCTGCTCAAAGCAGGACCAATTCCCAACTAAATCATCCCAGCCAGGGCTTTGTCAAGCCGTGCCTTAAAAACCTCCAAGGAAGGAGACTCCACCACCTCCCTAGGTAACGCATTCCAGTGCTTCACCACCCTCCTAGTGAAATAGTGTTTCCTAATATCCAACCTGGACCTCCCCCACTGCAACTTGAGACCATTGCTCCTAGTTCTGTCATCTGCCACCACTGAGAACAGCCGAGCTCCATCCTCTTTGGAACCCCCCTTCAGGTAGTTGAAGGCTGATATCAAATCCCCCCCTCATTCTTCTCTTCTGGAGACTAAACAATCCCAGTTCCCTCAGCCTCTCCTCATAAGTCATGTGCTCCAGACCCCTAATCATTTTTGTTGCCCTCCGTTGGACTCTTTCCAATTTTTCCACATCCTTCTTGTAGTGTGGGGCCCAAAACTGGACACAGTATTCCAGATAAGGCCTCACCAATGTCGAATAAAGGGGAACGATCACATTGCTGGCAATGCCCCTACTTATACAGCCCAAAATGCTGTTAGCCTTCTTGGCAACAAGAGCACACTGTTGACTCATATCCAGCTTCTCGTCCATGTGACCCCTAGGTTCTTTTCTGCAGAACTGCTACCTAGCCATTCGGTCCCTAGTCTATAGCAGTGCATGGGATTCTTCCGTCCTAAGTGCAGGACTCTGCACTTGTCCTTGTTGAACCTCATCAGGTTTTTTTTGGCCCAATCCTCTAATTTGTCTAGGTCCCTCTGTATCCGATCCCTACCCTCTAGTGTATCTACCACGCCTCCTAGTTTAGTGTCATCTGCAAACTTGCTGAGAGTGCAGTCCACACCATCGTCCAGATCATTAATAAAGATATTAAACAAAACCGGCCCCAGGACCGACCCTTGGGGCACTCCGCTTGAAACCAGCTGCCAACTAGACATGGAGCCATTGATCACTACCCGTTGAGCCCGACGATCTAGCCAGCTTTCTATCCACCTTACAGTCCATTCATCCAGCCCATTCTTCTTTAACTTGGCGGCAAGAATACTGTGGGAGACCATATCAAAAGCTTTGCTAAAGTCAAGGAATAACACATCCACTGCTTTCCCCTCATCCACAGAGCCAGTTATCTTATCATAGAAGGCAATTAGGTTAGTCAGGCACGACTTCCCCTTCGTGAATCCATGCTGACTGTTCCTGATCACTTTCCTCTCCTCTAAATGTTTCATAATTGATTCCTTGAGGACCTGCTCCATGATTTTTCCAGGGACTGAGGTGAAGCTGACTGGCCTGTAGTTCCCCGGATCCTCCTTCTTCCCTTTTTTAAAGATGGGCACTACATTAGCCTTTTTCCAGTCATCTGGGACCTCCCCCGATCACCATGAGTTTTCAAAAATAATGGCTAATGGCTCTGCAATCTCACCCGCCAACTCCTTTAGCACCCTCGGATGCAGCGCATCCGGCCCCATGGACTTGTGCACGTCCAGTTTTTCTAAATAGTCCCGAACCACTTCTTTCTCCACAGAGGGCTGGTCACCTTCTCCCCATATTGTGCTGCCCAGTGCAGCAATCTGGGAGCTGACCTTGTTCGTGAAGACAGAGGCAAAAAAATCATTGAGTACATTAGCTTTTTCCACATCCTTGGTCACTAGGTTGCCTCCCTCATTCAGTAAGGGGCCCACACTTTCCTTGATTTTCTTCTTGTTGCTAACATACCTGAAGAAACCCTTCTTGTTACTCTTAACATCTCTTGCTAACTGCAACTCCAAGTGTGATTTGACCTTCCTGATTTCACTCCTGCAAGCCTGAGCAATATTTTTATACTCCTCCTTGGTCATTTGTCCAATCTTCCACTTCTTGTAAGCTTCTTTTTTGCGTTTAAGATCAGCAAGGATTTCACTGTTTAGCCAAGCTGGTCGCCTGCCATATTTACTATTCTTTCTACACATCGGGATGGTTTGTTCCTGCAACCGCAATAAGGATTCTTTAAAATACAGCCAGCTCTCCTGGACCCCTTTGCCCTTCATGTTATTCTCCCAGGGGATCCTGCCCATCTGTTCCCTGAGGGAGTCAAAGTCTGCTTTTCTGAAGTCCAGGGTCCGTATTCTGCTGCCCTCTTTTTTTCCTTGTGTCAGGATCCTGAACTCGACCATCTCATGGTCACTGCCTCCCAGGTTCCCATCCACTTTTGCTTCCCCTACTAATTCTTCCCTGTTTGTGAGCAGCAGGTCAAGAAAAGCTCTGCCCCTAGTTAGTTCCTCCAGCACTTGCACCAGGAAATTGTCCCCTACACTTTCCAAAAACTTCCTGGATTGTCTGTGCACTGCTGTATTGCTCTCCCAGCAGATATCAGGGTGATTAAAGTCTCCCATGAGAACCAGGACCTGCGATCTAGCAACTTCTGCTAGTTGCCAGAAGAAAGCCTCGTCCACCTCATCCCCCTGGTCTGGTGGTCTATAGCAGACTCCAACCACGACATAATCCTTGTTGCTCACACTTCTCAACTTTATCCAGAGACTCTCAGGTTTTTCTGTAGTTTCATACCGGAGCTCTGAGCAGTCATACTCCTCTCTTACATACAACGCAACTCCCCCACCTTTTCTGCCCTGCCTGTCCTTCCTGAACAGTTTATATCCATCCATGATAGTACTCCAGTCATGTGAGTTATCCCACCAAGTCTCTGTTATTCCAATCGCATCATAGTTCCCTGACTGTGCCAGGACTTCCAGTTCTCCCTGCTTGTTTCCCAGGCTTCTTGCATTTGTGTATAGGCACTTAAGATAACTCATCGATCATCCCTCTTTCTCAGCATGAGACAGGAGTCCTCCCCTCTTGCGCTCTCCTGCTTGTGCTTCCTCCCAGGATCCCATTTCCCCACTTACCTCAGGGCTTTGGTCTCCTTCCCCCGGTGAACCTAGTTTAAAGCCCTCCTCACTAGGTTAGCCAGCCTGCTGGCGAAGATGCTCTTCCCTCTCTTCGTTAGGTGGAGCCCGTCTCTGCCTAGCACTCCTCCTTCTTGGAACACCATCCCATGGTCGAAGAATCCAAAGCCTTCTCTCCGACACCACCTGCGTAGCCATTCGTTGACTTCCACGATTCGACGGTCTCTACCCAGGCCTTTTCCTTGCACAGGGAGGATGGACGAGAACACCACTTGCGCCTCAAACTCCTTTATCCTTCTTCCCAGAGCCATGTAGTCTGCAGTGATCCGCTCAAGGTCATTCTTGGCAGTATCATTGGTGCCCACGTGGAGAAGCAGGAAGGGGTAGCGATCCGAGGGCTTGATGAGTCTCAGCAGTCTCTCCGTCACATCGTGTATCCTAGCTCCTGGCAAGCAGCAGACCTCTCGGTTTTCCCGGTCGGGGCGGTAGATAGATGACTCAGTCCCCCTGAGGAGGGAGTCCCCGACCACCACCACCCTCCTCCTCCTCCTCCTCCTCCTCTTGGGAGTGGTGGACGTGGAACCCCCATCCCTAGGACAGTGCATCTTTTGCCTTCCAATCGGTGGAGTCTCCTTCTGCTCCCTTCCCTCAGATGGGTCATCTAGTCCACTCTCCGCATTAGTACCTGTAGAGAGAACATGGAAACGATTGCTCACCTGTATCTCCATTGCTGGTGCATGGACGCTCCTCTTTCTCCTTCTGGAGGTCACATGCTGCCAAACCTCTTCACAATCCTTCTGTCCCTGCTGCGCCTGCTCTGAATCTTCAGAACATTGTGGCCGTAGAAGCATCTCCTGACGTCTGTCCAGGAAATCTTCATTTTCCCTTATGCAATGCAGAGTCGATACTCGTTTCTCCAGCCCTCGAACCTTCTCTTCCAATATGGAGACCAGCTTGCACTTTGTACAGACAAAGTCGCTTCTGTCCTGTGGAAGAAAGACAAACATGGCACAACCTGTGCAGGTTACAACAGCTGATCGCTCACCTTCCATATCACCGTCCTCTTAAGAGCTTCCTCAGCTGTTGCAGGAACTACTCAGAGAAACCTGCAGATGAAAGCCTCAGTGCGCTCTCCTCAAGAGAACTCCCAGGCAAACTCCCTCTGTTAGCCTCTGCTGTTCGCCGCTCAGCTGGTTCGATGCTGACTGCCCTTCTATACCAGTCAGGCCCACTCAAGGCCCACCTGGAACAAAGCACTCCCAATTCACACTTTTCAAACAAACAAGCAATCAATCAAGCACACGGTCAAACTGACCAACTGTCCCAGCAGCAGACACTCAGATACTCACCAACACAGCCCCCCTAATGCAGCACTTAGCATACCTCCTCTCGGACAGCTCCCAGGCAAACTCCCTCTGTTAGCCTCTGGTTGCATCCCTGGCCTTGCTGCTACCTCGCTGTTGGAGTGCGGCCAAGTAGGGTGACCAGACAGCAAATGTGAAAAATCAGGACAGGGGTGGGGAGTAATATGAGCCTATATAAGAAAAAGACCCAAAAATCGGGACTGTCCCTATAAAATCGGGACATCTGGTCACCCTACGGCCAAGTCACCTCCCCCATCCCTCAGTTTCCCTGTTGGAGATGGGGATCATGGTGCCCCGTGCGAGTCTGCATTAATGGAACAGCGTTGAGATCCTGAGATAGAAGGTGCTGTCAATGGGCAAAATATCCTCTGAAGAACTGTGGGTGATGGATGAGGGCATGGAGGATGGTTCTTCTCTCTCCCCCAAGCAAGGGGCTGCTGGCAGTGCCAGCGGATTTACAGCTACTGCCCATGCTGTACCCGCCTCCAAAGCTGTCACTGGAGAGAAGAGGCTGGCTCCAACCTTCTATGGAGGGCTAAGGCTTTTAGGGATTTTTTTTTCCCTTGGAAAGTGTAGGTGAAAATGGAAAAAAAAAATTCATCAACATTTTTCTCTGAGATCTTCCTAGGTTTTCATTGAACAGAATCATTATCTTTCCCCCCCACAAAACCCCAAACCTTTCAACAGAACCAGTCTCTGCTGGGGGAAAGCCCTTTTTGCACCAAAAGAAACGTGTTGACAGGAGAATTCTGAGCAGCTGTAAGAGTGAGAATGAGAGGCTCTGGGTTGCTTTCACTGGGGAACCCCGAGCGGCCAGAACTGTAAAGTTTCCCTGCAGTTACTTGTTGATCCTCCCCACAGCCCTGCCAGGTGGCTGAGGAGTCCGATCTCCATTCTACACGGGGGGAAAGCAAGGCACGGCTAGATGAAATGACTTGATCAAGGACACCCAACGAGTCCGTTGCAGCTCCTAGCCCTATGCTTGTTCCTCCAGCCCCCTGGGACACTGCTTCTGTGGTTTGCACGGGGGCATTTTATTTAGCTAACAATTTCCTGCAACGTGGACTGGGACCCTGAATTGGAACCTTCCCCTCCAGTCCTGGAGTGGGGGCGGGGTGGGGGGAGAGGAGAGGAGAGCTGCATGGAAGGATGGCAATAATGAATGTATCTTCCAGGATCTGGGAGCACAAGCACTGTGTAAATAGTGGAGCAGCATGTGGCTGCCGCGTACGGCCGCTCCCTCGCTCTCCTGTGCGGCAGCATCATTGCAAGGCATGTTGTGAGATTAAAAGGCTTTGACTAGAGGGGCTGGAAGGAGAATCTTTTTATTTAAGCTTTTAAGAATGGTGGCTGTGGGGTCAGAGTAAAATTCCAGGCCAGATCCCAGCTGGTGTAAAGCAGTGTCTCTTCATTGGAATCCATGGGGCCAGATCCCACATGGGCAGTGTTACTTGCCATCAGTGGAGGATCTGGCCCTTAGTGTGTGTGTGAGAGAGAGAAGCCTAATTTATAGCCAGGCTGCCTGTCAGCCTGTGATACCCCAGGGGCATCACCATGCACCAGGCCCTGGAGCTCCTCCCAGATTCACTCTGGGTCAGACCTCTGGGCCTGTGTCACCTTTGCGTTGGGTTGTCAGATCATTACACCAGGGATTGGGGTCACAGAATGTAACTGTAACAATGCTGGTTCTGGCGGGACCCAACTGAGAGCATCAATTCAGGACAAATTGCTTAAAGCAGGGCAGTTACAGCCCAAGGCTGGGGTTTTTATGCACACCAAGGCAAACCAAACCAGTCAAAGAGAGAAGACTTTGGTTTTACCCCACTGGCTAACCACAAGTCACACAAGCAATTCCCTTAGACACTCCAGTTTCCCAGTATCACCACCAGTGCCACTCGTTATGGGGACAACTGGTTATGAAAACCAATGCCCCAGTAAAAGAAAAAAAGGTTCTCTCGATCCCAAAGGACCAAGCCCCAGACCCAGGTCAATATACAAATCAGATGTTACCCACAAATCACACTGTTGCCAAACTTTTAGAATCTAAAATCTAAAGGTTTATTCATAAAAGGAAAAAGATAGAGATGAGAGCTAGAATTGGTTAAATGGAATTAATTACATACAGTAATGGCAAAGTCTTGGTTCAGGCTTGTAGCAGTGATGGAATAAACTGCATGCTCAAATCAAGTCTCTGGAGTACATCCACAGCTGGGATGGGTCATCAGTCCTTTGTGTATAGCTTCCGTTTGTAGCAAAGTCCCTCCAGAGGTAAGAAGCAGGATTGAAGACAAGATGGAGATGAGGCATCAACCTTATATAGTCTTTTCCAGGTGTAAGAAAACCTCTTTGTTCTTACTGTGGAAAATTACAGCAAAATGGAGTTTGGAGTCACATGGGCAAGTCCCTGCATACTTTGCTGAGTCACAAGGTGTATCTGCCTTCTCTCAATGGGTCAGTTGTATAGCTGATGGTCCTTAATAGGTCATCAAGCAGGCTAGGCAGAGCTGACACTAACTTGTCTGGGGTGTCACCCAGAAGCATAGCTTAAATTCGAAATACAGACAATATAGAGCCAATATTCATAACTTCAACTACAAAAATGATACACACATATAGACAGCATAATCATACCCAGAAATCATAACCTCTCCATAGACCCCTTACACGACAACCTTTATACAGTATTTGCTGCAAATATATAACAGTGGTCGCAACAGTGATCTACCGGTATACGGTTACATATTATGTCAATAATGTCACACCCTCATTCCTGAGCTGCGCCGTGTTTGAGCAGGACTGGGCCCAGGTAAGTTCTGCCTCAGGGAAGATGCACTTGTTTGCCATCCAATCCTCTGGGCTAACTCCACTTCCCATTGGGAACAGGGCTTGATCCATAAAAATAGCTTCTAGGCGGTAACAGAAAGGAGGTACTGTTACCCTGAAAGAGGCCCTTCAGCTCACCCAAGCACTAATTCCCTTACCACCCCCTGCCTGACAGCAAATCCAGCAGTGACTGATACCAACAAGGTCATTCTGAAGTGAATCGGTTAATACTGAGCTTAGAATAAACACCAGAGCCCACAGTTTCTCTCTGCTAATGGAGGCCAAGGCGGTCCCACTACTGCCACCAACTCCCAGGACTTCAGCCTCAGTCTCACAATATGTGGGGTCAGGAGCGCCGCCAGCTTTTCTGCCGCCCTAGGCGGCGGAAGGTCCCACCCCAAAATGCCAACCCCCCTTAACAGAGGCGGCAGAAGGTCCCGCCGCCGAAATACCGCTGCGGTCGCCACCCCCCAAATCATAGTGCCCTAGGCGACCGCCTAGGTTGTCTAATGGGTTGCGCCGGCCCTGTGTGGGGTTTTCCTCCAAGCTCCTGGTCTCATGTGATTTTGGGGAGTGTCTCAGCTTTTCTTTACAAATAAAAGTAGGTCTTTGGCCCTCATGGGTGTGGAGAAAACCTTAGAGGAATCCCAAAGGCTCAGAAAGCAGAAGGCAAAGAAAAAGAAGCCAACATTTAATAGAGTAGCTTAAAAATCATGAGATCTAAAAAGAAAATCTTGTGATTATTTTTGGAGCCTGCCTCATGAGGTGCTGAACACTTGGGGTTGGCCATGCTCTCTCTGCCAGAGGGAGATCTCGTCTTATCAAAGTTAAGGATTAAATAGTCCTGCTCATCATTATACACATTGTAGGGATATCCACTGGAGAACAGCTACCAGCTGTTACTTAGAGGTGGTCAGATGCCAGCTCAGGTAATTGCAGCTCGGCCTTGTTAATTTCTCCCCAGTGGTTTGAGCTACAGCAGTTGAACTCCTCCTGGGTGTATAGCCAACTCTCCCTGGAGAGAGAGAGAGAAAGAGGCCAAATGTTCAAGTCCTTTCCTAAACTGTCTGATTTGATCTACTGCTTTAGCATCCTCAGGGAAGAATGATCCCTTCACAGGCAATATCCAAGCTACCAGATGTGCTAGAACGGGGAATGTTTGCAAGCAAGATACAAACCCAGTTTGCAGAGCTCACTCCCATCTCCCTTCCTCTCAGTGTTGAGTCTCTGCAAAATAAATGTAAGAAGGAGACTTCACCTCAGGTATAAACGACATGTGGCATGGGGACCCAGAGAAAGGGGCTTTAACAAACATGGGCTATCCTGCCACATGGGTCGTAGATCTCGTCAATATGAACGTGCCGTTTTTATATCATCGCTTTACAACAGAACTGCACGTCAAGTCACCTAGCAGAGAAAGCCCAGGCTCCAGAGGAGTGTCCACGTGGGGCCAGACTGATATCGTACAGTACATCTCTTGCTTGTAGGACTTATGCTGAATGTCAGCCGAAGGGGCTGTCCACCAGTTGAGTATGTTCAGCTGATGTGTGGGCAGGATCTGAATCTCTCCTATTCAGAATGAAGTACAACGATGTGTGTGCAACAATGCACCACACAACTAGAATTGGATGTGGGTTTTTTTCCAGGTTTTTTTTTTTCTGCCCAAACATGCATTTTTCAGGGTCCAACGCTATTCTTCAAATTCAACTGAGAGTTTCGAATGGGGAATTTTTTTTTTTGATGCGTTGAAATGTTTTGTTTCACTCTTTTTTGTGTTGAAACAGCATTTCCAGTGTACAGTCAGCCAGTTTAAAAAAATAAAACTCAAAAAGGCTGACAAACATCTTGTGATATGGGTAGTGGGGCCTAGGGGTTGCTCCACCCACATGATAGGGAGTGGCCCTTTAAGATTTTGGGAGGTCTAAGGCAGACAAGGACCTAAGAGATAGTGATAGAGAGAAAGTAGTGTTTGGAAGGCAGGGTTGCCGCCTCTGAGGCACAGAAAAACTGGCCACTGGCTCTGGCCCACTTCCCCAGCCTGACCTCTCAGGCTTTGCTCCCCAGCAGTCTGACCATTCTGGCCCATGAACCCCTACACCCATCCCCTCCCAAGAGCCTCAGTCCTTGAGGGAGCCCCCCTACCATCCCTTCTCAGGAGCCCCTGTGTTCTACAACACTCTCCACCAGCAGGGAGAGCCTTGCCCTCTGGGTCCCATTTCCCAACTGGTCCCCAATGCCAAGAGGCCTGGCATGCTGCACACACGCAGAATGAGACCCAGGTGCTGGCTGGGCCAGGGCATGCCCCAGCCGTGACATGCGCAGCCAATAGTTAAGACCACTGAGCACGTGCCCACATGCACGCAGCAAGAAAACCAGTGCATTAGATCTTTTGACCAGTGTGACATACCAGGATACAATACAGACTAATAAGTAGCGGTGTTACCCCTGCCCTCTAGCCTGGGGTTACAATGCTTTGCTGCGGTAGCCTCCATCTTGGACTGCTGACAAACAGCCTCCCTCATGCAAGTCACTTCCAGCTATGGCTGTGTGTGTGCTGCAGCCAGCCAGTCACACCTTGGCTCTTACCAGCCTGGGTTATACTGCAGGACGACCCCCAACTCATTCACAGTCTTAGATTTCCCCCCAGTTATATGTCCTGTACTGTCCAACCCTCTCCTGGACAATACAAGTTTATATAAGGTTCATTATTGCTTTAATAGAAATAATATGTACACATCTTGTTACACCAAATGGAGTTTCCCAAACACTTCAATTTAAACACACTGGATTAGATAATACAATAAAACAAGGTTATTAATTACATAGAGAGATTTTTTGAATACAAGTAATGAGACATAAAAGTCAGAAATGGTTACAAGAAAAATAAAGATGAAATGCAACTAGTGCCTAACGCAACAAATTATGTTAAATTCAAAGTAAAATTTTCTCACCTCATGCTCTCAGCTGTCTTACCGACCAAACTTCTTAGGAACTTCTCAGGATCCCTTCCCCAGTTCAATGGCTGCTTTCTTTGTCACTTCTGGTACCATGAATGCAATGGGCAGGAAGAGAGATGGGGGATGTCTTGGGGTGTTTGTCCCTCCTTTTTATAGTGTCTGTCCTGCTTTTAAAAAACATTTCCAACTGAGCTTCAGGAGACAACGAGTCTATAGGGAAGGATGTTCCCTGCTGCTTTTCCTCACCTGTTGGAGCGTCTTGTTTCCCTTCCTGCTTGATTATTCTTGTTACTGCTTAAATACAAATTAAGCAGAGCACACTGTTTGAGACAGGCTTGTTTGCCAACCTCTGTTTGGAACATGTGTTAAGAGCATCATAGAAAGGAATACTATAACTTCATGTACAATGTTGCCCCACACATAATGACCAGCAAATTATGAGTTTTCAAATGATACCTCATAAGGCATACTTTGTACGAATATTGTTACAATAGTGTGTAGGGTGGGACACAGGGATACATTCTGTCACAACCAGAAACCATCAAGGCAGTAGAAAAAACAGCCAGGCTGGTCAAAAACTGGCCAAGTAGCAACCCTTTTAGCAGGAAATCCTGTTACTGTTTCTTTAAGGGTCCAGGACCTTTCAGAGTAGACGGGGCATAGCACCCCTCTCTCCCAGTCAATTGGAATGAGCTTTGGGAAGGGGACCAATATGTATGCTGCCTCTTCCCTTATACAGCAGGGGAGACACTGGTAGGAGAGGGGTGGTGTGCTGGACCTCACAAGCCTGAAGGGGAAAGGGCTGACAGAAGGGCCAGCTGGAGGAGAAGCTGGCTAAAGGCCTGCACTTGACCTCAGTGAGAAACCAGCTCTAGCAGGAAGGTTGGAGGAGCTCTGAGCTAAGGAGAGAGCTAATAACTGCCAGAAGTGCAGCCCAATCACCGGAGAGGTGGACTTGAGGATGCTCCTCAGCAGCTGGCTGGGAAGAAGCTGTGTGAGGAGACAGCTCCAGGGCAGGAGCTGTGGAGCCTGCAGCCCGAGAGAGATGCCGACAACCAGGGAGAAGGTAAGAGCACAATACTGATAGTATTCTATTATCACATTTACACATCAAAACATAGACAAAGTCCAACAAAAACAACAACATTCAGCAGGTAGAATTATGGGTAAGCTGATATCATTGATGCAAATTAAGCTTGGCAGGGCTGGATTCCCCCTCCTCTCTGCCCTCCGCCCCAGAGGAAGCAGTGAGTTGCTTGTAAACATTCACACTCTGATTTCCTTGTGGCCGGCATTTTCTTTGTTTGAGCTCAGTCCAAAGGTTGATATTTCTGGAAAGCTATCGGAAAAATTGGTGTGCTGTCATTAAATTATCTGATGGGGAGGAAGGGAGAAATTCATTTTCCCCAGATGTTCCTACTAGAAAAATAAAAAATGACTTATTCTAGCTTCAAACTTGGCTTGCTTTAGAGATCTCACTGGAGAAAGGAAAACAATCCAAGTTGGAAGGAAATCAGCAGCTTTAAAGTTCTGAGAGTGTAAAGATAAGCTGCTTGGGACTTTTTCTTTTTCATAGATTCCAAGGCCAGAAAGGACCATTGTGATAATCTAGTCTGACCTCCTGAATAATACAGGCTATAGAAGTTCCCCAAAATGATTTCTAGAGCAGATCTGTTAGAAAAACATGCCACCTTGATTTTAAAATTGTCAGTGATGGAGAATCCACCACAGTCCTTGCTAAATTGTTCCAGTGGTTAATTACTAATTGTTAAAAATTTACATCTTATTTCCAGTCTGAATTTATTCAGCTTCAGCTTCCAGCCATCAGATCATGTTATACTTTTATCTGCTAGACTGAAGAGGCCATTATTAAATATTAGTTCCCCATGTAGATACTTGTAGACTGTAATCAAGTCACTCCTTAACTCTTTGTTAAGCTAAATAGATTGACTCAAGGACCTCAATCACTATAAGGCAGGTTTTCTAATTCTTTAATCATCCTTGTGGCTTGTCTCTGCACCTTCTCCAATTTATCAATATCCATTGAATTGTGGGCACCAGAACTGGACCCATTATTCCAGCAACAGTTGCACAGTGCCAAATACAGAGGTTAAATAACCTCACTACTCCTACTGGAGATTTTTGGTTTATGGTGGCACCATTATCTAAAGCAGTTTGGAATGCTATGAGCCAGATCCCTGGCCCTTTGTCCTGCTCAGACAAGGCGAAGAAGCCAGAAACCTGCCTTAAAGGAGGAGCTAGGGATTCATGTACTGTAAGGGAAACCCCAGGTGGCAAAGAATCAGCCATGCCAGCTCCTCCCCACCTGTTCCCCATGTTAGAGGTACGAAGCGGTCTTGATAGGGATAGGAGACAGTGGGACCAGTAGCCTCTGTAGAGGACCATTCTTACTGGCAGAGCCATCCCTAGGGTATGGCAAATCGGGGCAACCGCCCTGGGCCCCGCGCTTTGTGGGGGCCCGCGCTTTGTAAGGAGGCGGGCGGGGAGGTGAGGTGGGAGACAGGCAGGTGAGTGAGGGGAGCAAGGAGGAGCCCCCCTACCAACCTCCCATTCCCCCAGTGCCTCCTGCCTGCCTGTGGGCCCCATCAATCAGCACCTCCCCCTCCCTCCCAGCACCTACCACCAATCAGCTGTTTTGTGGTGTCTGGAGGTGCTGGGGGGGGATGAGCAAGGACACAGTGCACTCGGGGGAGGAGGTGGAACTGGGCAAGGAAGAGGCGGGGCGGGGGTGGGGACTTGGGGGAAGGGATGGAGTGGGGGCGGGGCCTGGGCGGAGCCAGGGGGAGAACCCCCCAGCAGATAGAAACTCGATGCCTATGTCCTAGGCCTCGCACCCCCGTAGGGACAGCCCTGCTTACTGGTGTCATTTAGAGCAGCCTTTAGGCTGCTCCAAGCTACACAAGGGGCTTAAACAACCCCCCACAACCAGCAGCTGGTCCCAGGATCACTGGAGCAGAAAGATGGCTTACACTAGAGCCACCTTTTCTCATCTCCCCCACCCAATAGTGCTGTGCATAGTTCAGCCATCACCAGAGATCTGGCCTAGTATGTGCATAGCAAAGGTTGCCTGAGTTAAAGAAACCATGGTTAAGGACAGAAGGCCTCTGTTCAGGGTGGACTGTTGCTAAATTGATTGATAGCACTCAGGTTGTTCCCAAGCATTTAGCCAAGGTTTTCTTTTTCCTCAAATTCCATCCCCCCACCCCACGGAAATGAAATACCAAAATAAGCATTAATGGCAAGGAACCAGAAGATGGGTCCCAATTCAACAAACAAGGACTCGTTGCCAACACACAGCTCCATTTCTAGCCTTTCCCTTTATTAAATGCAAAGCATAGGTGCGGAATTACAGGGGAAAACATAGGCCATCAGACAGCAGAGTTACCTTTACCAGCGATGCACTGAACATTTAGCAGACGATGAAATGTGCACTGCTGGTTTTTACCTTGTCTCTATCCCCCTCCACATAGACACACAAAGCCCCCCCTCTCTCCCCAGTCATTGTGTAACCGTCACAGGATGCGGTTTCCCCTTTCACTGTCGCCCGCCGGCCAGCGTGTGTAATAGCTGTGCTGTGCCATGCAGAAGCTTGGTTGAGTCTGTGCCCGACTAGGGACAATAAGGAGATCCAGACTCTCATGTTGATCAGTATTAGCACCTCCAGGGTCCAAATTAGCAAGGTGCATGGGCTGCTGAGCCCTCTCATCTCTCCCTGGGACCCATGGGCAGGGCCAGCTCTAACTTTTTTACTGCCCCAAGCAGCAAAAAAAAGCGCCGCCCCGCCGAGCCCCCCCTGCCGAGTGCCACGCCGCTGGAACCCCCTCCCCCCCGAGCGCCGCGCCCCGCGCCGCCCCCCCGCCGAGTGCCGTGCCGCTGGAACCTCCCCCCTTAGCGCCGCACCCCACACCGCCCCCACGCCGAGCGCCGCACCGCCGGAGCGCCCCCCCGCCCCGCGGAATGCTGCGCCGCGCTGCCCCCCGCCACCCCAAGATTGGCTGCCCCTTACCAGGTCCCACCCCAAGCATGTGCTTGGTTGCCTGGTGCCTGGAGCCGGCCCTGCCCATGGGAATTGAGGGCACTCAGCGCTTCAAAGGGTTAACCCCCTGGTTGGCATTACTCTGGCTCTACCATGACTCTACAGAACTAACCCTGCCCTGGAGGAGTCCCCTCCTCCCCAGCTCCTAGGTGATCTGGCTGCACATTTGTGGAATTAGCAATTTAGGGGCTGATCTAAAGCAACACTGAACTCAATGGGAGTCTATCCAATCAACTTCAAAGGGATTAGGATCAAGGCCACTCAGAAGAAACATGACAGTCAGAAATTCCCTCAGCCGTTGCTGCCATCTACAGGCCAAGCTAAGAAAAAGCAACATCCCTTTTATGCTTTCACACACTAAGGCTGAGCCTGGATTGGCATTATAACCTTAATTTCCTATCCCTGCTGCTCTGCTAGGTGTGAGCTCCACTCCCCCTCCCCATCTGCCAGTGCTTTACCCACATGTTGTCTATCTGCCCCAAGCAGGGTTAAAGAACATGGCAGTAAAAAGACCAGCAGTTGACCTGGTACTTGCGGAGGCTGTAAGAAATATGCCAGTGCAACCTCAGCCCTCTGCTTGTAGCTATGCTGTTTAAAATCCTTCCAGCCCAGCTGTAGCAACCTAATCTCATTCCTTTCCAGCCTTTACTAGCAGGGGAAGAAAGCAGAATTTCAATACAATGCAGTGCACTACAGCTGCCACAATACACGTTAACACCATCTAATGTACTGCATTATAATGGATTATGATCAAAAGCATCGCAATACACTGCAGCATAGTGCAAGCCAATGCATTGAAAAGATACGTTGCACAGTAATGTGTTCTATTGCACCACATTCTAGTGTTCTAATCCAGGGCAGATGGTGTATATGTTTTCCCATATACACCATCAAACTCACTGATCTACAAGCAGGGCCGGCTCTAGGGTTTTGGCCCCCCAGGTGAGAAAAAAAAAAAAAAAAGCCGCGATCGCGATCTGCGGCGGCAACTAGGCAGAAGGTCCTTCACTCCGAGCGGGAGTGAGGGACTGTCCGCCGAATTGCCGCCGAATAGCTGGACCTGCCGCCCCTCTCCGGAGTGGCCGCCCCAAGCACCTACTTGCCAAGCTGGTGCCTGAAGCCGGCCCTGTCTACAAGACAGTGCCCTGTAATACAGGATCCAATACAGAAAACTGCATTACATGGCAAAGCTATGCCAACATTAAGGTTGAGTGTGTAACCTTAACTCTGACTCCCCCCACCCCACCCATGCATTTGCCACATTAGAGCATGGTCTGTATTTCCGGGATCACAGACTATTTCTCACATTGTGTGGGATTAGGGTACCTGTGGACAAGAGCGGCAGGTGGAGCCTCCTTACCCCTCCCCTGCCCGGCTAGGACCCGGACCTGCTGACTGCTTCCGGGGAACGCACAGCGCGGTGCTAGGACAGGCAGGCAGCCTGCCTTATCCCGCCCGCTGTGCTGCTGACCAGGAGCCACCCAAGGAAAGCCCACGCCCCAACCCTGAGCCCCAGTCCCCTGCCCCAGCCCCAAACCCCCCCAAAACCGGGAGCACCCTCTTGCACCCCAAACCCCACATCCCCACCCCAGAGCCAGCACCCCCACCCCAGAACCCTCACCCCGTCTCACACCCCAACCTCCTGCCTCAACCCGCAGCCCCCTCCTGCACTCCAAATTCCTTGGCCACAACCCACAGTCTGGAGCCCCATCCTGGACCCCAAACCCCTCATCCCCAACCCCGCCCCAGTGTTTACACCCGCAGCCAGACCCCTCACCCCCTCCTGCACCCCAACTCCCTGCCCCAGCCCAGAACCCCATCCCATACCCTGAACCCCTCATTTCTGGCCCCATCCCAAAGCCCCAGTTAGAGACCTCACACCCTCCCACACCCCAACCCTCTACCCCAGCCCAGTGAATGAGGGTGGGGGAGAGTGAGAGAGGGGGAATGTAGTGAGCGGGGGCGGGGCCTCAGGGAAGCAGCAGGACCTTGGGGGAAGGGGCGGGGCTAGGATGTTCGGTTTTGTGTGACTAGAAAGTTGACAACCCTAGTGGGGTGGTCCCAATCCCGAGAACCCCTGCACTAGGCCTTAAAAGGAAGAATGGAGAAAGATCTCCAACCCAGCTCTGTGATCGCCTGAGCAAAGCCGTCCCAGGTGTTTCATGTACCGTGTGCTGGATAATAACAGGAGAGGACTCATTGTTTCTAAAACTAAAGAGAGTCTTTATTAAGAGAACTACTTCCAGAAATGTTGCAACTGCAGCTAGCATTCCAACCATGTGCATGCAGACCCAACTTCCTGGTGTCTCCTCCAAAATTCTTCCCTCCTGCAACTTGTGCTTCTCCCATCAAGTTCCACACAGGTTGACATCAGGCAGCTGTGGAGTGGCATAGATTCAAAGGCCAGAAGGGACTGTTGTCAGGGCCGTCTTTAGGAAGTGCGGGGCCCAATTCGAACAGTTTTGACGGGGCCCCGGCAGGGATGACTAAAAAAAAACCCACGTAAAAAAACACGTGGGGCTTGTACTCACTGGGCGGCGCTCCTAGTCTTCGGCAGTGGGTCCTTCACTCACTCCGGGTCTTCAGCGGCACTGAAGGACCCTCTGCCGAAGTGCTGCCGAAGACCCGGAGCGCCACCGGGTGAGTAAAAATTAAAAAGGAGCCTCTAGCCAGGGAAGGGATTCTCAGCCATTTCTCCCCCTCCCCCCACTCCCCGGCAGCCCTGCCACTGGGTGCAGGGCCCTCTTAGGCACGGGGCTCGATTCGGAGGAATTGGTGGAATTGGCCTAAAGCCGGCCCTGACTGTTGTGATCATCTAGTCTGACCTCCCGTATAACACAGACCTTCCCCAAAATAATCCCTAGAGCAGATCTTTTAGACAAACATCCAATTTTCATTTACAAATTGTCAGTGATGGAGAATCCACCCCAACCCTTAGCAAATTGTTCCAGTGGCTAATTACTCCCACTTTAAAATGTATTCCTTAATCGCAGTCTGAATTTGTCTAGCTTCAGCTTCCAGATATTGGATCATGTTCTATCTTTCTCTGCTCCCTTTCTGCTAAGGGGGACGGGCGTCACTTGCTGCTCTCTTTAAAAGCATATAAATTAACGCCCCCTTGACGCCTGTGGAGCCCTCACTGAAGACATCTACTGTACCGGAGTAGTTAGGATTAATTAGGGGTTAGAATGGAAACTGTTGTGCAGCCTTAACTATGGCAGGTGGCACGCAATGCCCCGTGATAGCAAAACCATATTCACCTTAAGGCGGTGCATGCTAATGAACTGCAGCCAAGTGCAATACAGCAAAGTACCATGCAGTGCATTAGAATCAATGACCAGCTCGCTCTCTGTCCAGGATTTTCCACCAGCCCCATCACTATGGCACCTGAGCACATAACACTACACATCCAGCAGAATACATCACAGTGCTGTAGGCCAGGGGAGCTGTTTCCACTGGAAACCTAAGCCCTGATATGGATCTCCCCTTTCCATGCCCTCAGCTCTTTTATCAGCTCCATTTGTGGGTTTCCATTTCCCTCCCCGGTGGTACCATCCCCCTGTTGTGTGTGCTGGGAGAGGAGTTCATTTCCTCTTGCTTAGACCCTTCTCCCCGTCAAGCTGTTTTGAAGCACTAACATTCACTGGGGTTGCTCTGCTGGGCGGGGACGAGGGGGGAAGGGGGAGGGGAAGAAGCAACGTGGGGGGTGAGTGAGGGAGACCTACCTTGACGGGACTAGTTCAAACAAGCCTTAGTGGAAAATTCACTCTCTGCCACATCCTTCAGCTGTTTACCAACGCAAAGAGGGTCTGGCAGCCCCAGAACAAAGGAGATTTTGCCCTACACCGCAAAGCTAGAGGAAGCACCAGAATAGCAACAAAGCTGAAGCAGCCTGCAGTGAAGAAAGAAAGAAAGAAAGAAAGAAAAAGAAAAAGAATGGCAGGGTGGATGGGGTGAATAGGTAGGATGGATGGATGGACAGATGAGATCAAATGGAATGATCAGCTGGACTGGGAAGGGATGGGTGGATGAAATGAAATGGGGTGGAACGGATGGATGGATGGATGAATTGCTGGATAGGCTGAGGGTGGGTGGAAGGATGGATGAGATTAAATGGGATATGCAGTGATGTTGTAGCCATGTTGGTCCCAAGATATTAGAGAGACAAGGTGGGTGAGGTAATACCTTTCATTGGAGCAACTTCTGTAGTTGAGAGAGACAAGCTTTTGAGCTTACAAGAAGAGCTACCTCCCCCACCTTGTCTCATGAAATGGGATAGACGGGATGGGGTGGGATGGGTGGATGAGATGGGATGGATGGATGGCAAAATTCTTCCCAAACCCTTGAAATTGTGGCGCTTATTTGTGGCAAAGATTTAGAAAGATCCCAGTCTGTCAGGTACTTAGAGGACAGAAGCTGAGACCTTATTGGTAACATAGGAGGCAAACTCCCTCCCCGGGCCATGCTCTGACCTTTATCCTGTACCTGTTAGTACATTTTATTGGATGATGATTTAATAGCTGTTGATCCCATACAGACACTAACACAGTCAGGTAACAAGCAACAGAGGGTCCTGTGGCACCTTTGAGACTAACAGAAGTACTGGGAGCATAAGCTTTTGTGGGTAAGAACCTCACTTCTTCAGATGCAAGATGTCTTGCATCTGAAGAAGTGAGGTTCTTACCCACGAAAGCTTATGCTCCCAGTACTTCTGTTAGTCTCAAAGGTGCCACAGGACCCTCTGTTGCTTTTTACAGATTCAGACTAACACGGCTACCCCTCTGATACTTGACAGTCAGGTAACGTTTGTCTTGCTATCTGCATAACAGTCATCTAACTGTAATCCTAACCTTAACCCCAACCCTAACTTTGATCATGGGGCTGATTCTCCTCTCATTCACAGTGGTATAAATCAGGAGCTAAATGCTGAATCAGATGGATATACAAATAATAAAAAATACTAACAACACACAATATTTAGTTGTGGCAGAATTCCATTTTTTGTTTATAATTCTGACAGATATCGATGTTCATTTCTAAGCATTTTTTCTGACTTATCAATTTAAAATTTTCACACTTACAGAAAATTATGGGGGAGTCAGACAATGGGGGGGGTCACACAATAATTATTTATGACAGTAGATGTTGAGATTCAAAAAGCTAAATGTTTATAATAGGGTTGTCAATTAATCCCAGTTAACTCATGTGATTAATGCAAAACAAATTAACTAGATTTAAAAAATAGTTGCAATTAATTGCACTGTTAAACAATAATAGAATACCAATTCAAATTTATTATAAATATTTTTGGATGTTTTTCTACATTTTCAAATATATTGATTTCAATTACAACACAGAATACATAGTGTACAGTACTGAATTTATATTACAACAGTGCCATGCGAACGCCTGTTCTCACTTTCAGATGACATTGTAAATAAGAAGTGGGCAGCATTATCTCATGTAAATGTAAACAAACTTGTTTCTCTTAGCGATTGGCTGAACAAGAAGTAGGACTGAGTGGACTTGTAGGCTCTGAAGTTTTACATTGTTTTGTTTTTGAGTGAAGTTATGTAACAAAAATAATTCTACATTTGTAAGTAGCACTTTCACAATGGAGATTGCACTGTGGTACTTGTATGAAGTGAATTGAAAAATACTATTTCTTCTTTTTTTACAGTGCAAATATTTGTCTCTTTCACCCTCCCCTACCTTGTCTCTCTGTCACCATTTACAAATGAAATATGCCCCTAATAAGTTTTCAAGCAGTGTTTTCTTTACTTTGCTTATCTGCCCGTTTATTATCAATTAAAATATTTTTTTCATTGGTGTGTGTGTGTGTGCAGTGAACCCAATGTTTACTCACATTTACCAATAAAAGTCAAATTTTTCCAAGCATAAAATCAACACACACATTTGTTAGCACCAACATCATTACATCCCCATTTCAGAGAAGCACTGAAAGCATCATCAAACCTAAATCTCAGGCCAGATCCCCAGCTGGGGTAAACCCATATATCTCCATTGACTTTAATAGAGCTGCATTAATTTATACCAGCTGCAGATCTGGTCTCAGACTGCTCTTTGCAGCAGGAATCCAAATTCCGGAGTGACTGGAATCAACTCACCAGCTCCCTCAGTCTACGTAGCTCTTCAAGCCCATGTCAGTTTCAGGTTCTGAAAGAGAGACATCAAGACCAAAATCTATTTTACAGTTGCTCCCAGGCACCAGAAGAAATGTAGCGATCATAACTAGTGGGCCTCATTCCTATTTACAATAAGGTTGCTCTTCATTCACTTTAAGGCCTCTTTATGCGGCAAGAGCAGTGTAAAGTTGCCTTAGTGTAAATGAGAATCAGGCTCAACAAAGATATAATAATAATATCACATAATACATAAATATACCATCCACCCTAAGAAATAAAAGGCCAAGCTGATCTGCATTTCAAACCCAATTGAAAGGGACACTGTAACATTCAAACCCATATAAGGTAAAACCTTATCCAAACCCTGGTTAACTAGATTTCAGATCACCTAACGTTCATATTAACTCTCCAACTCTGAAATTCATATCCAAAGTGAATTTTGTTCACCTGGGCCCAGATCCAAAAGGTATTTAAGCTCCTAACTTCCAGTGGTTTGTGGAACTCCAAATATTCCAGGTTTCAGAGGTCCCCTCAGACATTTACAGAATGAGTTGTTAAAATACTTTTGGGGCCGGAGCCCCAGCTGGTGTAAACTGGCATAACTCTATGGAAATCAATGGAGCTGGATTGTTACACCATCTGAAAATCTGGCCCATTTCCTTACTAGGATCTTGCATTATTCCAACTACAGAAATTTAAAATATTCAGTTCATTATTCACCTTTTAGTCTGTTGGTTTAATTTTTGCTTTTCACTCTTTTGTACAATGAAAAGAGGACGTCAGTTTTTTGTCGATTTCACTGTGCATTTGGCATAGCTAGCATCACACAGTTTAGGTTGGTTGAAAACACTGCTGGGGAAAGTTAAGGCAAAAATATCCTGTTTTCAATGAAGCGGTTTGTTTTGGGTTCTTTTTGCCTCGTGAGAACATTGCTATTAATACAGGGGTTTGCAAAACACTTATTTTGAACCAAAGCTGAATTTTGGTCTTAAACTAGTTGAACTGCACAACTGAACATGAACCTTTTCAGTGTTGACTTGAAAACTGTAACAGATCCAGCTTTCAGATGGTCCATAAAAAGGCAGTGCCATAGTTACAGGGTATAAATGCAGAAAATAAGTGTTTCCAGCATTTTGAGATGATAATTAGGGCAAACCAATAATTCAGGCGTCACTGATGCAGAGTGGAGCACAAGAAAAAAAGCAAGCAATTCTTTTGGTCTGGGCATGCTACACATGACTAGCATTGAAAATTATTAATGACTTTGAAAGGACATTTCGATTTGACCTTTTAATGCAAACATTTGCTCACTCTAGCTCAATAGATTGCTTATAATATAAAGAGTGACTGATGTACTTATAACCATCTCTAACACATGCTACTCATATCTCTAATATGCTTATGGGATCTATTAATTATTTAATTTTATAAATTATTTATGAATGTCCCCTTATTATAAAGTATGATCAAACATTAAAATGTTAGAGCTTTGCTAGCTCAAATAGTTACAAAATGAGCATATCACTTGAATTTTCAAGTATCTACCCCAAGTGTATATAACTATCCAATAAGAGAACAAATTGGGGGAGGATTAACTCAGTGGTTTGAGCATTGGCCTCCTAAATCCATGGTTGTGAGTTCAGCCCTTGAGGGGGCCACTTAGGGATCTGGGATGAAATCAGTACATGGTCCTGCTAGTAAAGGTAGGGGTCTGGACCCAAAATCAGTACTTGGTCCTGCTAGTGAAGGCTGGACTCAATGACCTTTTGGGGTCCCTTCCAGTTCTGAGATAGGTATATCTCCATATATTAAATTGTGAATTACTTAGGATTTTGTCATTAATAATGTACCCCGAACTAACAAATAAGGGATCAGAAAGGATAAACATGGTTTGATTATGTAATTAGAAAACTAAACAATTTTCTTCAGGAAGAATCATCATTCAAATTCATTTCAAATGAAAATATTTTGGCTTTTCCACAGGAATTTACATTTAGAATACAAATGAAAATTTCCATTTCATTTTGACTTAAACTACTGTTTATGGAAAAAGAAAGATTTTTATCTCCATTTCAAATTTGAGGATTTGGGGATATATTTTCCCCTTTTCTTTTCCTTTTTTATTTTTCACCCTTTTTTCCACTGGAAAAAATTGAAAATAGTAAGAGCATGAAAAGTAGTGGGAAACCTACTTTCTTAGTGTTTTCCAATTTTTTCCAGGTGGAAAATAGTAAAAAAGAAAAGGTGTGAAAAATTAACTTTCCCCCATTTTCACACACATTCTTACCCTTTACTCCTTATTACAGTGTGTGTGTGGGGGGGAGGGGTGAATGAGGTTGGGATAAAATAGAGGGACAAAGGGGGGGGGATAACCCTGAAAACCCCAAAATTGAAAATAACCTTCTCCAAAAATTTTCTCTTTCCAAAAACTGAAGCAAAACTACTTGTTAAATTGCAGCTAAATTTGAGTCAAACTGCCCTTTCACAATGAATTTTTTTCAGTTTGAATCAACATATCAGAATGAAAAATTCATTTAATCTTGAAATGATGATTCAAAATAAATTCTTTCATTTTGATTTTCTCTATCAGAAAATCAAAAAAATCACATCTGAACTGACATCTTCCCATGGAAGATGTTAATTTCAACACAACCATATTTTCTGATGGGGGAAGAGGGAGAAATTCAGCTGAAATTTTTTGATCAGGTGTTTATGTAGGCATCTAATGTGTGAAATTCACCTTTATGCAGGGCTGAAGTGGGACATTGATGTATAAGCCTTGTGCTAAAGGGTTAATTTTCCCTCACATAGGTGATGCCTACACTTTAGTGGGGGTAAGTTGTACTCCTTTTGAATCTTTGTAATGCACATTTCATCTGCAATCTGCAGGCTGAGACTTGTTTGCTGAAGACACTTGTGAATGAGATTCCAGCTAACAAACACATCTGAGAATTTCACCATCTGTCTGCAGAAAAATTGTGAACAGGAAAATAGGCAAAAATCATTGAAGAAGTTGTTACAAATTATATATCCAGCTCTAATCTGGACCAATAGCCTCAATGCACAAATAAGCAAAGGAATTTTAAATAAGATATAGTTGTGCAGTCCTTACTCAGGCAAAACTCCCACTGGCTTTGATGGGCTGGTACCCAAATCAGTACAAAATTCTGAGGGTAACAGCTCAATCAGAGTAAAATGATCAAATGATCTAAACATAGTACAGAGACAAGGAGAGTGAGCTCATATCTTTTATTGGTGAAAAGAACACGGTTTTGAGCTTATGCTGAGCTCTTCTTCAGGGCTAGGAAAGGTACTCAGCGTGCCACAGCTAAATACCAAGTGGGACAGATTGTTTAGCACAAGTAGTTAACACCTTGTAAGAGATCATTCAAGGTGACGTGGGCAGTTAACACCTCTGCTGTTTTAGGACAAAGCAGGGTTAGGGGGTTACAGATTGTTATAATGAACCATAAATCCAGCATCTTGATTGTGTCTGTGATTTTTAGTGTCCAGCAAAATTATGAATTTAAGCTTCCAATCTTGAGATTAGGCTTTTACTAAACCTAGTAAAAATTCAGAGAACAGCATTTGTGAATCAACCACCCGTGCAGCCTGTTAGCAGCTCAGACCAGCACACCTGAAAATCAGATTGGGGCAGGGGAGAGAATAATGCTATCAAAATAAGAATAAGGACCCTTATTCTGGACTGGGTCCAATTGAAGTCAATGGGTCCAATGTGTGGGTCCAATGTGTTAGTTACATTGGTATAAATCTAGAGTAAGGCTGTTGGCATCAGTGGGCCAGATCCCCAGCTGGTGTATGTCATTGTCGCATGTCGCTCTGTTAACTTAAATGGGGCTCTGCCGATTTACACCAGCTGGGGAGTTGACCCAGTCACGCCAATCTGGCTTTACATAACTAAGCTCGGAATCAGGCCCTCCTGACCTGCACTGGTGTAAGTGAGAGCAGAGTCCAACTTATTGAGCCTGCTCGCATGAGTAAGGGCTGCCAGCAGAGCCTCTCAGAGAGCAGCTAGATACAGCGTGAGTCTGGCAGTCTATTGTATGACTCCAGTTTTACACTGGATTCCATGGCGTTACCCCAGTGTAAAAGTGGTAGAACACAGGGCAAAATCAGGCCCTGGACGTTCACTCACTTGCACCAGCTTCTCATTGGTGCAAATTACTCTGGATTTACACCAGTTACTCCAATTTTACACCAAAATAGGCAAGAGGAGAATTGAGCCATTGTGATTAGATGCCTGTCCGTTTTGTTATTGGATCAGGCTCTGAAGAGCACTTGGATACATCAGCATTTCTGGAACTGAACTGCCTTCTTACAAAAGCCCTGATTGATTTAGGGCCAGATCCCCAGCTGGTGCAAATTGGCATAAGTCCATTGGAGTCAGTGGGCCAGATCCCTGGCTGGTATAAATGGGTGCAGCTCCACTGATTTCGGTGGCGTTACCAGGTGTACAACTGAAGTAACGCAGTATCAAACCAGCCTGGCCGTATATACATCTACCCGGTAACACCTAAGGATTTCCACAGAGCTGCGTCAGTTTACACCTGCTGAGGATCTATTTTTTTTTCTTTCTCCAGCAAATACTTTCCTCTTCAGAGTAATTTAATTCTAGAACCGCCAAAGCACTGGACAAGCGCGGGAACAAACCCATTGACTCTGGTGGGTAGACAAAATCACCCCAGAGGATCTATTCCCTGTCTCTCTTAAGTTCTGTGACTCTGTCACTCAGCCATGCTTGAAGAAAGAGCTGAGGGGAAAGGGGAGCAAGCGTGGGTGGGGGGAAATCTGTCCCCAATTCTGCAGGCTTTGCATCGTTAAAAACCTCTTGCAGCTTGGGTTTGTCATGAGCCACTTCCTGCGGCGGAGCAGTTGCTGCTGCAAAGAATCAATACCCGCACGCCCACCCCCCAGGCGTGCAAAAACAGCAGCATCCCCGAAGCACACTGTCGCTGCAAAATCCTTTGGGGTCAGTGGTGTTACTAACACCCATCAGTCATTAGGTGAATAGCTTAGGCATGACTGTGCAGCCAGAGCTGTGCAATAACAACCCCTCTCTGTTTAATGCTCTAAGGGCCCAATTCCAACACGTGTCGATAACCAGCACCTGCTTTTAAAGTCAAGGAAGCCCTGACTCTCTCAGGATCGGGCCCTAACTTCAGCGCAGTGTTCTATACGATCCTGATATGAAGGTGGGAGCTTTTCTCTCGTTTCACTTTTAATGGGTCAGGCTGGTGTACAATGTTGATTTACACCAGTCGGGGATCCACCCCATGAATCCGTCTCTACTGATCACATGAAAAACAAGTCAGGATGGAGCTTGGCTGTTCTCAGTGGTGGCAGATGATAGAACAAGGAGCAATGGTCTCAAGTTGCAGTGGCGAGAGGTCTTGGTTGGATATTAGGAACAACTATTTCACTAGGAGGGTGGTGAAGCACTGGAATGGGTTACCTAGAGAGGTGGTGGAATCTCTGTCCTTAGAGGTTTTTAAGGCCCGGCTTGACAAAGCCCTGGCTGGGATGATTTAGTTGGGGTTGGTCCTGCTTTGAGCAGGGGGTTGGGCTAGATGACCTCCTGAGGTCCCTTCTAACCCTGATATTCTATGACCCAAATAAAAAAGCATCTTCTCTATGTCCGCTGGGGATCAGCTTTTAGTATCAGCTCTTTGAGTTTCCTTCGGCCCTGATTTTCTGGGACTAACGTCCCATGGAATTATCCCCATGGGATAATTAACCCATTCATATTCCCCAGAGCTAGAACTTTCACCTCCTCCCCATTTACTGAGGCTAAAGCCCAGCCTAATAAGGTCATTTCCACCATGTCAAGGGATCTGGCTACAATTAACAACGTGATGTGCATCTGATGGGACCAGCCCATGTTTTAACTGTGCTCCCCAGTCTCCTTGCAGCCAGGCAAAGGTCTTAAGGGCCAAATTTGGAGCTGTGGCTGTGTAGAAACTGCCAGATCCCAACTTCAAAAGAGCTGAGTAAAGGGTCCCAATCCTGCAGCCTTTCCCACTGAAGTCAGTGGGCTTCAGGCTGTGGCACCGAGCCCTGTGTTGTGCTGTCTTGGATTTTTGCTGATTTGATTTGTTGGTAGGATGATTTGTGAGCAGCCGTCACCCCAGCAACCCCACTGGATTTCATTAGAGCGGCTGCAGCTGCTGCTAAATTTAGACCCAGCCAAGGAAGTGGGAGTGAAAGATTTGTTTGGAGATTTCTGCGGCTGTCATTAACTATTTCATTTATTAGGAAAAGGGGTGTGTGAGAAGGATGAGAATGACACAGCAGGCAGGCTAAGGTGCTTCATGCATTGCAGAGATCAATGAGTTTGAGCCCAGTTGTGACGGTTTTCTGTTTCTTCATAAAAGGCAATTCAGCAACAGATCACATAGAGATAGGAGCAATGCAGTGAGAACATTAGGGCCGAAAACAGCCTCTGCCTTTCCTCTAAGGATCCAACGCTGCATCCCATTGGAACGTGCCACTAATTGTACAGGGATGGATCCCCAAATCGTTTAATTTGGCCGCAGCTCCACTGGAGTCAATAGGCCAGATCCCCAGCTGGTGTCAATCCAGCATAGCTCCACTGGGATCAATGGGCCAAATCCCCAGTTGATCCAAATTGACTGATGTCAATAGAGTGACACTGATTTACATTAGCTCAGTATCTGTCCCACAGAATCAAATTCTGCTGTCCTTTACATGCAAACCCCACCAAAGCTGCTTTCACCAGATCTGAGTTTGGCCCATGGGTGCTATGGCATTGTTTTACCATTCTTCCACTCTGGTGTGTGTTGTCCCTTAGGAGGGAAAAAAGAAAGATGGATTACAACACCTGCCGGACAGCTATGATGGTGATGGATGGGAATACGTACAAACACAGATAGCTCGATTTCACAAGACCGTGATCACTTTGCTTGTGTGTTACATCCCCTTCCTCACACCCCTCATCTGTTGCTGGCTATTTAGCATGTACACTCTTAGGGGAAGGGCCTGTGTCTTCATATACGATGATGGGAAACAGACAGGCAGGGAGGTGAAACGATTGCCAGCCAGGGCCACCCAGGGAGTAAGGTGCAGGTCTCAGCCCTATTCTGGAGGGCCACTGATAAGGAGCCAGAGGGGAGTTGGGTCTCCACGGCCCATTACAGTGGCTTCATGGAGCTTCACCCATTGACCCCAAGGATCTGGCCCAGTGTGGCAGACAAGCCTGCACCAGACCCCAAGGGATTGAATTGAAGCTAACAGATTGTTCCCATCTCTAGGGCCTGGGCTACACCTAAAATGTAGGGCGACCTAGCTACGTTGCTCAGGGATTTGAAAAATTCACACCCTGAGCAACATAGTGAAGCCGACCGAAGTCCCTGTGTAGACACTGGGAGATTGATGGAAGAATTCTTCTGCCAACCTAGCTACTGCCTCTCAAAGGGGCTGGATTTACTACAGTGATGGAAAATCCCCTTCTAAGCAAGTGTCTCCAAGTACAGCAGTGCCGCCATAGCACTTGTAGTGTAGATAAACCTTAGTAGGACTCCACAGAGTTAGACGTGTTTTGAGACTTTCTCTTAACTTCAAACAAGGCCCTGAGCTCCAGGGAGATAGACACAGAAGCAGGAGGGAGTGGATCATGTTCTTGATTGCCCTGGTGTAAACCAGGAGTAACCCTATTAACATCAGTGCAGTTAATCTGGATTTACTGTGTTCACATGGCAGTGAGAGCAGGATCTGTCCCATTTCAGCACACGTTGAAATACAGACGCTGGGCTGAACGCAGAGCAAGTTTGAAGAAAGTCTCAGGTCAGCCTAGAAGGTGCGACAGTGGGTGACACACACACACATCAGACTTGGGTTCAATTCCTGGCTCTGCCCCAGACTCCCTGTGTGACCCCGGGCAAATCACTGAGTCTCTCTGGGCCTCCATTTTCCATGTGGGGATAACAATGTTCCCTTTGTCTTGTCCAGTTAGAGTGTCGGCGCTTCAGGGCAGGGATCGTCTCTTAGCGTGTATGTGTGTGCGCAGTGCCTAGGACAACAGGCCCCGGATTTCTCATGAGGTTTTTGGTACTACAGGAAATAATAACAATCGCTAATCATGTTATTAGACTCCCTGAGACAAAACCCTCCCCAAGGTAACTCCACTGACTTCAGGGAAGTTACCCCGAGGGATGGATTTGGTCCTATCCCACTTAGATTCATCCCCTCTGACACAGTATCACCTCACAATCTGCCCCCCCGCCCCAGTCCAGGGGCTCGCTAGTGCTGAAGGACTGGGAGAGAGGAGTGCCCCAGGGAAAGCCACTCCCATGTGGGGGCAAAGCCGAGCAGCCCCCTCCCTGCTTTCAATTGCACTTTTGTCTGTTTCTTTGGCACGGAAGCTCACGCACAATCTCAACCAGGTCTGAGGGGAGACTGCGGAGTGCAGGGGGTCTGCCTTACACCATCTCACATGCGCGTGGCCCCTGGGCTTTCATTCTGGCGGGGGTGGACTGGAACGAACGCCAGCGCTGGGTGTGCAATCGGTTATAGAAGCCAGTAGGGGCAGTTGGGGCTGTAGCACCTCTGACCACGTGGCCACTTATTTAGATCCCTAAATACAGGGGTGAAGGGGAACACAGCTCCCCGTCCTCTCCCTGGGCCTCCACACTCACCCTCCTCCTTGGGCTGGTGGGGTAGGAGCTCCCCCTCCCTCTCCAGTCCGCTTTAACCTCTGCCTGGACAGGGGGTTAGCTGCTAACCACCAGCCCTAACTGACTTGTCCGAGGGCAGCAGGGGTAGATCTATCTTGTCCTGTCATTCACACTACAGAGAGCCAAGCCTAGGGTCAGACCTCCCAACTGCTCCCTTCTCTCTCCATGCTGCTCATAACCAGTGTGTTTGGCACAGGCTTTTTCACTCAGCTCCCAGCATGGATAGTGCCGGAGGCTGAGGTCGCCCAAGGCTGTGCAGAGTGAGCCATGCACAGAAGGGACGGGCAGGTTGACAGAGGGCCAAAAAGGGATGGGGATTGCTCCCAATATACCCAGGAGGTTTCGCAGGAGGGAGGAAGCTCTGCAGCTCCTACGGCTTGGAGAAGGGAGGGGTCCTGCTAAGGTGGATGGGCACAGGTCGTTGTGTCTAGGCTGCAGAATTGCCCCGTGCGATGGCCCGGTCTGCAGAGCCCTAGGGAGGGAAGCGCCTGCTTTTTATCTCGTTTCTTTTTTAAAGGCGCCTCGTCCGTCCCATGCAGCAATAACAACTGCAGTCAGAGCATGGTCAGGCTGCACCGTTAACCTTCGCCCTTCTGCCTCGTGCTTCTGTGGCATTGCAATAAGGCCTAGACTCTCTGCTCCGGCCCAGCTGCCCTCGGCCCAGGCCCAGCCTGGGGGCCAAAGGTGGATTTAAAGTGCACGACTGGTAAACCTACAAAGGGTTTTAATGGGACTTAGGCACCTACCCTGCTTTGGGGCTTTTGGCAATCCCGCAGGGCACCCAGCTGCATCTTTAGGGGCCTAAATCGCTTGGAAAAGCTGGCCCTCAGTCATGACTGTTCTGTGGTGCTGGGCTGGCAGCTGGTGCTTTCAAACTTGACCGCCTACCAGTGAGCACCCGAGAACCCCGCCCCTGTCTGTAACTGAGCCGCAGCCATCGTCCGAGCTGTGCTCTGCGGGTTGTTCATTGAAACTGGAGGCTGAAGGTCCATGACCAAAGGAAATTGCTTCCCATCCACATAGCGGTGATACTTTTTAGCTCCCCAGACTAAACTCGGAGCATCCATGTCAACCTGAGCAAAGTTACATTCTGCATTGAGCTAGACACAAAGACAACAGGCCTTTCTCTGTGATCTTCCACCACATGTGAAATTACCTCTCAGATTTTATATTTCAGCCTTTTGTAGACCCTCTGGCTGGCCAAGCACCAATCTGGCCCTCAGTGTGGCTGCTCTAATGTATGCCCAGCTGCCCATGGCTCCCAGGGCCCTTGCTGAAGTTGGGAATAGCTCAAGCACAGCTGCACCTCAGCCACACTTTCCATGCTGGAGTGAAGCAACCCAGCCGCAGGACATGTGGGGTGGGGAGACCAGAATCGGCCTGCAGTCATGAAGCAGCGGATGTAGTCAGCAACATCCGGCTTAGGTGCTCTGCAGCCATTCTACCTGGGACTAGGGCAGGGGGAGCGCTAGACAGGGACAGCCCCTTGGCGCCAGTGTATCCCAGCCCTCTATGCAGATGGCCCAAGAATCGAGCCACGAGGGATTTCCCCTGTGGCGCTTCTGACACCTGTGGGGCTGGAGAGCCTGGGTCACGCCGCAGGCCAGCACTCCCTACCATTCCTGGGAACAGGATGTTTCTGGGCCTACACAGCTGCCAGGCCGGACAATCTCCTTCCCGTCCCCACCCCTGCAGGTTTTGCCCAGGCCATGGGGTGGCAGGGCCTGGCTCTGCTTTCTGAGGAGATCTGGGTAGGGGAGAGAAGTGAAAGGAGCAGAGAGGCATAAGCTCAAAATGTTATTTACCTCGTTGGAACCTCTCCAAGGTGCCACTTCCCATCCGCTCTGGCCCCAGGAGCCGGAGGCACTCAGCAGGGCTGTGTCTCCTGCAGCTCCATATCAAGCTCTCTCTGTCCCCCCTCCTCCAAACCCCAGCTCGTGACCTTGCCGGCTGACAGGCATGTACCACACACCCGGCCCGTGCAAGCAAACTTCCTCTTGTGTCATGGAAAATCTTTAGCTTGTCAATAGTTGTGACTGCAGGAAATGCCCGAAAGGGATGGAGCATGTGGTGAGAGTAGGGCACCCGGGACACGTACTGCTGCACTGTCACCAGGATGTCACAGGGGTGGCGGGATTGTGGGTACACCCTTGTGCCCTTCAAGGGGCCAGATCTGCAGCTGGTGTAAATAAGTGTCGCTCCATTTAAGCTTGGGGGGGGGGGTTATAACCATTTATACCCGATGAGGATCTGGTCCCATATGCTTGATTCTTAATCCCATGTTTACTAGTGAAAATCCAGTCCCCTGCACATGAGAAAAGCTGCTGTGCAATCAGAATCAGGCCCTATCTGTGCACACGAGATCAGAATCAGGCCCATTGGGCCCGCTCCTTCCCTGTGGTAATGGCATTGATTTCAGCCCTGCTCAGCATGCCTAGATCTCTGTATCATGGGGGAGAAGGAATTGGAGCCGGTGGCCAATCTCCTGCTGACTCCACTGGAAGCAGGATCAGGGCGGAGGGAAGCGGGGCAAGAGGTGTGAAGGCAAAGGGAGCTAGGAGAGGAGACAATTAAAACAGACACTGCCTGGGGTCAAATCCTGCTCTCTCCAGCCAGGGCGCAATGCCCATGCCAGTCAATGAGGGATGCCCTCTGAGAGCCTGGAACACACCCCAGTGGCCGTAGCACCCAGGAATGGATGGGCAATTCTCCCCGCAATGGAAGTGCCGGCCGGTTGATGGGAAACGACCTCCTTTATTAACGTACTTGAGCTGAATTCCAGAAAATTAATTAGGGGATGATTGATCGCCCTCCCCCCCCCTCCACTCCCCTTACAGGCAATAGCAGCCTGTGCCCTTCTCCGGGGAGTGTCTCTGGGGTGATCTGTTCCCTGGGGACAATGGATCAGTCCAGTGCCTATGTCACAGCTCGGGTCAGAACAGCTGCCCCTGGGATCGCAGTGTGAATAGGAGACCGAGGTTTGTACCTGCAGGGTGCATTCCCCCAACAACCCCATGTGAAATTAACCAGGAGACTCAGTGCAGGTCCATGGCGGGCAGGATGGGCCAGAGACAATGGACAGAATCCCACTGGCCCCAATGGCCTTTGATCAAGCCCAAAGCCAGCTGTTGGCAACCACCTCAGAGAAGCAGAGGGCTGATCAGTCCATAGAGACTGAGCTCCTATCTGGGTCAAGGGGGGCCTTGGCAGCATGGGTGCCAGCTGGTGTAAATCAGCCATAGGCTCATTGCAGTCAAAGGGCCAGATCCCCAGCTGGGGTAAATCACCCATAACCTCATTGGAGTCAATGGGCCAGATCCCCAGTTGGGGTAAATCAGCCACAGCCTCATTGGAGTCAATGGGCCAGATCCCCGGCTGGGGGTAAATCAACACCTCTACATTGAATCAATGGGCCAGATCCGCAGTGGGGTAAATCAGCCATAGCTTCATTGGAGTCCACAGCCAGAGCCTCAGCTGGTGTAAATCAACATTGCTCAATTTGTGTCAATGCGGATTTACACCAGCGAGGACCTGGCCCCTGTGTTTAGCCCCAGGCTATAGAAATCATGGGCACATGAACCGGATTCCGCGTGAGTCTCGGATGTCTCCAGGAACTGCCCGACTTGCCTGGCTGTGGTTCACCTTCTCATTTAACGCAGGAATTCTGCATGCCTGTTTCTCAGTAATTGCCATTTGAAAGCCAGTTCCTGGGGCCAGTCGAGGCGGCGCAGGTGAGCAACGCCTCAGTGACCTTTGGTGGTGCACAGAGGAGGGGACTGGTGCGCAAATCATCAAGATGAAGCTAAACTGCCGCCGTGCGTCGGTTGCTGCAGTGGCCCTGTGCAGATAACGGTGCTGGTTTTCATGCATGTGCCTGCAGGGTCCTGTCCCCGCCGAGTGTCTCCGCTGTGCAGATAACAGCGAGCCGGCGCTGAGCAGTGGGAGCGCCGTTCACTCCCCGCTCTGGGACTTTTGCTGCACCGCACGTTTGGCTGCAAATTTCCTGCCACTGAGCAGAAAACTTTCTCACCTCAAACGGCGACCACAGGCGGAGATAAGAGAGTAAATATAGCAGGGAGAAAAAAACACACCGTCTCAGGGACAAGGGGAGGTTATTATTGAAATGGATCAGGTTATTTCTGTCGGGGCTGGGCGTTACGTAAAAACCACATCAGTATCTCCTCAGCAATGGCTCTTCCACTGACAACAAGGGCCAGATGCTTAGCAGGGGCGATGCCGATTTACACCTTTGCAAGATGTGGAGCATAGACTCCAATAGGATGACACTGATTTACACCAGCTGGCCCCTTTGACTCTGAGAGTGCAATGCTGATTTACACTAGCTGAGGAGCTGGCTTACTGACTTCGATAGAGTAACACTGATTTACACCCGACGGGGATCTGGCCCTTTGATTCCAATGGAGCTGTAGCTGATTGACGCCAGCTGGGGATCTGGCACTTTTAAATCTTTAATCTCCCCTGTCACCCACAGCCCCTTCCTCACCCCCATATCTGGGTCACCCCCTGCATTCCCTGCTAAGTGAGATCCCATCACTGCCCCTCAGTTCTGAGAGGAATTCAGTCTCCATGGTGATTCAGTCTTGAGGGCTCCTACACTGATCACTCCAGTGGGACCCCAGTCCCTGACATGGGAAGGAGTCCCCATCTCCTAGAGTGGGAGGGGGATTCTGCCCCTAGGTTTATTCAGCCCTGGGCTGTGTTGTGCCCCGCTCCCCTCCAATGGGAGCCCAGCCCCCTACTGTGGGACCCTTCCCTGATGCTCAGAGGGGAGTGTGGGCTCCATAGATACCCAGTCTACACTCGTGACCCACACAGTGCTCCCCCCCACCCACACAGGCCTGGGAATTCATGTCTTGGGCCTTGGGGATACTGGCTGTGAGGAGGCATGAACATGAACTTCATTGCGAGACCTCTGAGTCTCTCTTGTGCTCGACAGGCTCTGTCAAGGAAGCTGGCAGGCTGGGCTTCAACTCAGCGAGCCGTGACGCAGAGAACCACAGAGGGAGGAAAAGCAGCCTCTTCCTCCCGGCCCCCTCCCCTTCCCCGTGCCAGGTAGCAGAGCTGGCTGGGGTGCAAACGCCCGCTCGCTCAGCCCCGAGCTCACAGATTCAGACAGGGAGGAGGAGGGAGAGACCCAGCCCGATGGGAGTCCGGCAGCCAGCATTCATCTCCTTGGTCTTGGTGGGGATGTGGGGTGAGTACTCAAACTGGCCTCTGCCATTCAGGTATTCAGCGCGGCTGCCCTGATCTACAGAGGAGTCCCCGTGTGTGTGAGCGCCCTTCCCTCTGCAGTCAGGGCATGCGGCAATCACACATCTTCTTGCCGCGGCAGGAGCCCAGCCAGGGGAACCAGGGCAGGATAGATGAGGACCTACAGAACTGGTGCAGAAATGCAGAGATCCCCTAGGTGGTGTGGTAGATTTCACCCTGTCCTAGTTTTGATTTTCAGGAATTTAAAACAATGGGCTAGAGCCCCAACTGTGGTAAACTGGCATCACTCCATTGGTGTCAATGGGCCAGATCCCCAGCTGGGGTCAATCTGTCTCACTCCACTGGGCTTGATTTACACCAGATGAGGAGTTCCAAAGAACTTCTGCTGTGTCTTTGTATTTGCTGCCTCGGTCGGGCGTTGTGCTTAGCGGGTTTAACATAATAACGATACGTCATATTTACATGGCGCCAAAGTGTGTTTGGTGATTTACTCTTCGACATAGGCTGATTAAGGACTAAAAACCAAACATAGATGGTCAACACATCAGCCAATAAAATGAGCAGAGCCCCATAAATGAAATCAGCCTGCTATTTAGCACTGCACCTTTTGAAATAAAGCAGGGCTCTAAACCATGAAGAAATATGAGGCCGAGCCTCAGCAGGTGTAAAAGGGCATTGGCTTCAATGGAGTTACAGTCGATGAGCACTACCTGGGGATCTGGCCCATTGACTGGAATGGAGCTGTGCAAAGTTACACCGCCTGAGGATCGGGTGCAAAAAGCAGTTATGCCATGGCTCCGTCTTGTGCAACTACCGGGTCCTCCATCCCTCCCGTTTGTCTATTTATCCACCAATTGCATCTTGTTGTAATCCTAGATGAGGAGCTCTCTGGGGCAGGAATTAGTCTCTCTCTGTGTTTGTTTGTTCTGCACTGAATACAACAGGCCTTGTTCACTGACTGGGCCCTGTAGCCACTTCTATTATACAAATAAGAAGCATAACAACATGCAAAGTGGTAATTTTGTGAGCCCTGTAAAGAGGGTGCAAGCGAGGACTCGAACTAAGGGAAAGCAGCATCAGTTCCTCTTGAGTCATTTCAAACTGGATGGGCCAAGCTCCAGTTGGTCAGGAGATTTTCGCCGAAGTGGTTTTTCACCGGAAAATGCTGATTCGTCAAAACCGAATATTTACGCGGGAAAGGAAACGTTCTTTGGGGTGGATGCTCAGGTCCAGGATGAAATTTTTGGTCAAAGTGAGAGATAGAGCCCCACCAGGGCATAGCCAATAGCCTTCCAGTTTGGGCACTTCCCTGCAATGCGAGACAGCTGATTTCAACTCCTTTATCTGAACAAGGCAGAGCAGGGATTTAAACCGGCACCTCTCATACACTGGGTGAATACCCTAACCACGGGCTTATTCTGAGGTCTCTCTCCCTGTATTTTTTCTGAAAAAAAATTGAAAAGACCTCAGCTTTGTCCCAGTGCATCACAGGAGCTTTTTTTGAAATCTCAAACACTGTTGCAGGACAGGAAAACAATTTCCCGCCCAGCTCCGTTGAGAATGTACTGATGAACGTGTCCCAAACACAGGGGCGGGCTGGCTGGTTCCCCCTCTGTCTCCCTGTCTGGTCTCTCTCAGTGCACCTACAGCAGGTTTTGGACCTCTCGCCCTCGTCCCAGGGTGGGATCTCGCAATTCTTCCACTCTTAGGCCAGGAGCTAGGAACACTGTCCTGCTTACACAAACCACTTACCATCCTGCAGGCCCCACTGGGCTTGGGAAACCTATGACCAGGTATAGCAGCCAACAGCCGCCTTAAACACGGGATTTTTTATTTAGCAGCTGGAACAAAGCATGAGAGAAAAAGGGATTTGAAATCAACAGCCAGCCTTCACGCGTGTCTAATTTAGGGCTTACAGGGAGCTATCGGGAATTCCACCTCAAATTCACACCCTACCTTATTAATCCAGAATAACTCTCACGTGTGGACAAGCCCTTACCTAAATTCTGCCATCTCACCATGGTGACCAAAGCAGGTCACGTTTCCTCAAACACCCCACAGGCTCCCATGTCTCAATCTGGTTCCCTCTGACATCCCTTTTTTAAACCTTGCCAAGGTTTTTTGCTCCTCAGAAGGTTTATTCCAGGGTTGGTGGGTTTTGGCTCCTCCTGGCTAAACCAATCCTGAAGGCTCAAAGGGGATCAAGTGAGAGCCACTGGAGCTAATTGCTCGGCATTGTCCCATAATGACCATCACAAGACACCTCCTCTTTCCTGCCTGACCCGCACAAGAAACACTCAGACCAAAATGTCCATGCAGAAAACACCATCCCAATAACCAGGTTAATATATAATCGCTACAGGGTGCGCCGTATTTGCCACAGTGCCTCTGGAAAACCGGCCCCGCCGTTCCCCAGACAGCCCACGGCTTGGGTCCAGATTGCACGGTCAGTCTAACTGAGGTCGTAAGCACCTTAGGGCAAGAAGCGCATATTCTGGAGGCATTGCGCCGGGCCCGCTGCACTGTCGGTGCTTAACAAATGCATAACAAACCTCCTCATTGATAACAACAGCTGAGGGACTAATCCTACTCTGGCCCAGGCTGACTCGAGAAGAGGCAAATGTCTAGGTCTTTTCCATCTCTTCTCTCTCTGAGACAACCTGGCTCTAGGTCTTTATTTAGTCCCTGTTTGGGCGAAATTTCTGCTGGGCTAGCACAGCACCAGTCAGGATGTAGCCCATCGACTTCAATGGGCGTTTGGCCTGAATAGTAATTTCAGGCCTGTAATAAGCCCCCCTCCCCACCTCCAACACCAGCCAAAGAAGAAGCAGAGGAGGGATTCTGGGAGAGCAAGGAAAGGGAGGAGACACAGAACTTGATAAATTAGACTGCTGTACTGAACCAGGCTCTTGGCCCAGCCAGTCTGCAGCTGAGACCCAATGCCTGGGAGGAAGGCAAGATGCTTTCCCCTACAGAATGCATCTGTCTGCCAATCACCATGACATCTAGGCACCAAATACAAGATCTAAAGCAGGGGTTCTCAAACTTTTGTACTGGTGACCCCTTTCACACAGCAAGCATCTAAGTGTGACCCCCCTCATACATTAAAAACACTTTTTTATATATTTAACACCATTATAAATGCTGGAGGCAAAGCAGGGTTTGGGTGGAGGCTGACAGCTCACAACCCCCCATGTAAAATCTCATGACCCCCGGAGGGGTCCCAATCCCCAGTTTGAGAACCCCTGATCTAAAAGCCTTGACATGGCTCAGGAAGGGCTGTGCCAGAAGCAGGAGTCAAACCCATGTAGACAAGGGCATGCATTAGTAGGAGCATTGCCAGCAGATCGAGGGACGTGACTATTCCCCTCTATTCGGCACTGGTGAAGCCACATCTGGAGTATTGTGTCCAGTTTTGGGGCCCCCACTACAGAAAGGATGGGGACAAATTAGAGAGACAGTCCAGCAGAAGGCAATGAAAATGGTTGGGGGGCTGGGGCACATGACTTATGAGGAGAGGCTGAGGGAACTAATCTTATTTAGTCTGCAGAAGAGAAGAGTGAGGGGGTTTTGATAGCAGCCTTCACCTACCTGAAGTGGGGTTCCAAAGAGGATGGAGCTTGGCTGAAGTTGCAGTGGGGAGGTCTAGGTTGGATATTAGGAAAAACTATTTCACTAGGAGGGTGGTGAAGCACTGGAATGGTTTACCTAGGGAGCTGGTGGAATCTCCTTCCTTAGAGGTTTTTAAGGCCCAGCTTGACAAACCCCTGGCAGGGATGATTTAGTTGGGGATTGGTCCTGCTTTGAGCAGGGGGTTGGACTAGATGACCTCCTGAGGTCTCTTCCAACCCTAATCTTCTATGATTCTATGATCAAGGAGGGATCATAGAATCATAGAGCTGTAGGGCTGGAAAGGACATTGAGACTTCATCGACTTCAGGCTCCTGCACTGTGGCAGGACCAAGTAAGCCTAGGGCTCAGTCCAGTTGCCCTCTTGCCCCCATTTATCTGATACACCTTAGGCCTCTCCCCCTCAAATTTTTCTCCCACTGGTGCTCAACTACCCTGGAGGCAGCAATCTCTTTGCATGGGGCCATACGTTGCCCGCTTTACTCACCCTAGAGGTGCCCAAAGGGATCAGTGGGGCTCTGCGTGTGCCAGTGATGCAAACCAATTTGGGTTCCAAACCTCATCGTGTAGCTAAGCCAGCTTTGCAAAAAACCACCAGGCACATTTGCCAACCCAGGCACAAAATCTGCTCACGGCCCTGAGCGATGAGAAAGAGAAATCTAACTCTATTGGACTCACCCCTCAGAAAACTAAAATAAAAACCACAATCGCTGGTGCTGGAAGAGTTGAAATCTGCGAGGCTCCATTAATAAAACACAGTCCTGGCCATCGGAGGCCACTTTGTCCTCCCCACCACTTGTCTGTTCACGTTCCTGCTGTGTGTCATGGATCAGGGCACCGCTGTGCTAGGCATTGTACAGACGTGCATAACAAACAAAGGGCTCCAGCCTAAAGGCCTGGTCTACAGGCAGCTTTTGTACTGGTCTATCTATTTCATTTAGAGGTGTGATTTTTACCAGCACAACCCCCAGTGTGTACACAGCTATACCAGTATCAAGTTACATTATACCAGTTTGTACTTTATTCTCCTTCTCATAAGGAAATAAGCTATGCCGGTATAAGCACAGTTATGCCGATATAACTATGTCCACACTAGAGGAATTGTGCCCCTTTTAACTAAACTGGCATTGTTAAAGCGATACAACTTTCTAATGTAGACAAGGTTAAGTATTGTCTAAATCCTAGACTGTGAGCATTCTGGGGCAATGGCTGCTTTTGTATTGTTTATACTGAGCCTAGAACAATGGGGTCTTGATCCCTGACTGGGCTCTGTAAGTGTTATAGCAGCCACACTCACAATAATAAATCAAGATTGGATGCCTGTCTTAAAATTACACTCTAGCTCAACCACAAGATATGGGCTTGATGCAGGAATCACTGGGTGAATTCCATGGCCTCTGTTATATTGGAAGATTATAATGGACCTTAAAATTAATTATAATGATGAAATAAATAAATAGAATCAAATAATAATAAATAATGCTGCAATTAAAATACCTGGGTTCTAGTCCCAGTTCTACCACTGGTCTGCTAGTGACATAGGGGATGTCACCGCTCCATGCCTCAGTTTCCCCATCTGTAAAATGGGGATAATGATACTGACCTCCTTTGTGAAACACTTTGAGAGCTACGGATAAAAAAGCACTAGATAAGAGCTAGGGATTGCTATTATCACTTAACACTTACAGAGCATTCTGCGTAGGGTGACCAGACGTCCTGATAAAATCGGGACTGTCCCAATACTTAGGCGTTTGTCCCACGTCCCGACCGAAGCAATTTGTCCCGATATTTCACACTCCAGTGTTTTTTTTTTCCCCCTCTGCTGGCAGCACTCCACTGGTTTTTTTTGCTCTGATGGCAACCCCCTCCCATGTGTCCCAATATTTTCTTCCTCTCATCTGGTCACCCTAATTCTGTATTTCCAAAGGGCTGCGAAAACTAGTTCAACTTTTTTGCTTTCTCTGGACTTTTTCCACCTCAGCTCTGTCTTTCTTACAATGAAGCAGCCAAAGCTGGACATTATCCCCCAGATGGCTGCAATACTGTCATTGAAACATGCTCTGTCTTCCTCGCTGTGCCTCCTATTCTTAAACTTTGTGTCCATGGGTTTTCTCGACATTGACAAAGTATCAGGTGAGGAATCATAAAGTCAAACCAGTGTGATATTGGCAACAGACAGCAGAACCTGGGGGTGAGGGCGGGAACCTCACTGACTTAGAGCTTCCCAGAGAGGAATTTAACTTGTTGGACAAAATTTGCAAAGTGATTTTTGGATGCCTTGATTTTTGGCTGACCAAAAGGGATCCGATTGCAAGAGGATGGGCGCTCAGCCCTTTCCAAAAATAAGGTTCCTTTAAGATATCTCAAATTGGCCACTCAAAATCACTAGTCGCTCCTGAAAATCTTGGCCATCAAGTTAAAAACAGTAAATCATTTCAGAGTTGCCCTTCATTGAAATAGTCCCATTCACAGATCTCTTCAGGTTAAAGCTCCTAAAGTTAGACATTTTTAAATCAGCAGGTCCAAATAACTTTCATCCAGGAGTTTAAAAGAGCTGGCTAAGGAGTTTGCTGGATGATTAATGCTGATTTTCAGTAGGTCTTGGAATACAGGGAAAGTTCCAGAAGACTGGAAGAAAGCTAATGTTGTGTCAATATTTTAAAAGGATAAACAGGATGAACCGGGTAATTATAGGCCTGTCAGCATGACGTCGATCCCAAGCAAGATAATGGAGGGGCTGATACAGGACTCAGTTAATAAAGAATTAAAGGGAGGTAATATAATTAATACCAATCAATATGGGTTTATGGAAAACAGATCTTGTCAAACTAGCTTGATATCTTTTTTTTGACAAGATTACAAGTTTGGTTGTTAAAAGTAATAGGGTTGATGTAATATACTTAGACTTCTGTAAGGCATTTGACTTGGTATCATATGACATTTTGATTAAAAATCTAGAAAGATATAAAATTAACATGGCACGCATTAAATGGATTAAAAGCTGGCAAATGATAGGTCTCAAAATGTAACTGCAAACAGGGAATCGTCATCAAATGGATATGTTTCTAGTGGGGTCCCACAGGATCAGTTCTTGGCCCTATGCTACTAACATTTTTATTAATGACCTGGAAGAAAATGTAAAATCATCACTGATAACATTTGCAGATGACATAAAAATCCAGTAGTGGTAAATAATGATACAGAGAAATCTGGATCACTTGGTAAACTGGGGGCAAGCAGACAATATGTGTTTTAAAATGGCTAAATGTAAATGTATACACCTGGGAACAAAGGAAGTAGGCCATCCTTACAGAATGGGGGACTCTATCCTGGGAAGCAGTGACTCTGAAACAGATTTGGGGGTTATGGTGGATAATCAGCTGAATAGGAGCTCCCATGCGATGCGATGGCCAGAAGGGTAATGCTTCCTGGGATGCTTAGCTGGGAATCTCAAATAGGAGGAGAGAGGTTATTTTTACCCTTGTATTTGGCACTGGCATGATCGCTGCTGGAATCCTATGTCCAGTTCTCGTGTCCATAATTCAAAAAAGATGTTGATAAATTGGAGAGGGTTCAGAGAGAAGTCTCAAGAATGATTAAAGAATTAGAACCCATGCCTTATAGTGATAGACTCAAAGAGCTCAATCTATTTCACTTAACAAGAGAAAGTTAAGGGGTAAGTTGATTACAGTCTATAAGTACCTACATGAGGGACAAATATTTAATAATGGGTGTTATGTTGTTTGGGGTAGCTTGTGATTATGAGTGCTCAGTTCAGGGCAAACTGTCAAAAACAGAGCAGACACCCCAAACTGGTGATATGGTCTATAATTAGATTTCACCAACCCAGTACCAGAGTACTACAATAGTCTTATAATGGAGTCACAGACAGTCCCCTTAGACTCTCCAGTCTGTCTTGCCACCCAGGCAAGCTGGACTATGTGACAAATGGTCCCTTACACCAAAATAAACAAACAAATAAATAAATAAATAAATCACAAAATATCCAGGTTACCTCCAGTCCCAAGAGATCAATCACTCACCCAGACCAATTTGTGTCCTAGATCTCACATCAAAGACAGCGCTGGTAGCCAATTCTATAGTAAACTAACTAAAGGTTTATTAGCTAAGAAAAAGGAATTAGAGTTACTGAGAGGGTAAAGCAGGTGAAAATATCTGTACAGTCTATAATTCCAAATGGTAGCAGAGATGTAGTAATCTGTCAGTTTCCCAAAAGTCTCTCAGGGCTACCCAGAATAACTCTGGGGATCTCCATCTTCTTGTTCAGTTATTCTGCCCTGTTAGAATCTAAACAGTCCAGAGATGAAGAATTTTTCCTTGTGTCCATACTTATAGCTTCTCACAGAAACCAAGCTGACACATGGGCTCTTTCTTTGGTGCCGGAGAGTGAGGAGCGCACTTAGAGTCTTTGATCTCTGATCATCACATACAGTGACCACTTGCTTTGAAATTAGCACTTTCCTGTTAAAGTTCTTCATTTGCATTCTACAAGGCTTCTTTCTCGTTTGAAGGATTATTTATAAGACTGTCAATTAATCGTAGTTAATTCATGCAATTACCTCAAAAAAATTAACGGCAATTAATCACAGTTTTAATCGCACTGTTAAAACAATAGAATACCAATTGAAATTTATTAAATATTTTGGATGTTTTTCTACATTTTCATATATATTGTATTCTGTGTTGTAACTGAAATAAAAAAGTGTACAAAAACAAAAAAATGTAAAACTTCAGAGCCTACAAGTCCACTCAGTCCTTCTTGTTCAGCCAATCGCTAAGACAAACAAGTTTGTTTACATTTACAGGAGATAATGCTACCCTCTTCTTAGAATCATAGAAGATTAGGGTTGGAAGAGACCTCAGGAGGTCATCTAGTCCAACCCCCTGCTCAAAGCAGGACCAACCCCAACTAAATCATCTCAGCCAGGGCTTTGTCAAGCCGGGCCTTAAAAACCTCTAAGGATGGAGATTCCACCACCTCCCTAGATAACCCATTCCAGTACTTCACCACCCTCCTAGTGAAGTAGTTTTTCCTAATATCCAACCTAGACCTCCCTCGCTGCAACTTGAGACCATTGCTCCTTATTCTGTCATCTGCCACCACTGAGAACAGCCTACCTCCATTCTCTTTAGAAACCCCCTTCAGGTAGTTGAAGGCTGCTATCAAATTCCCCCCCACACATACACACACACACTCTTCTCCATACTAAATAAGCCCAGTTTCCTCAGCCTCTCCTCATAAGTCATGTGCTTCAGCTCCCTAATCATTTTCATTGCCCTCCACTGGAGTCTCTCTAATTTATCCACATCCCTTCTGTAGTGGAGGGACCAAAACTGGACACAACACTCCAGGTGTGGCCTCACCAGTGCTGAATAGAGGGGAATAATCACTTCCCTCGATCTGCTGGCAACGCTCCTATTTTTGTAACTGGCATTGCAAGGTATTTACATGCCAGCTATGCTAAATATTCGTTTGCCCCTTTTGTGCTTCAGCCACCATTGCAGAGGACATGCTTCCATGCTGATAACGCTCATTAAAAAAATAATGCATTAATTAAATTTGTGATTGAACTCCTTGAGGGGAAAATTGTATGTCCCCTGCTCTGCTTTACCTGCATTCTGCCATAGATTATAGCAGTCTCGGATGATGACCCAGCACATGTTTCATTTTAAGAACACTTTCACTGCAGATTTGACAAAATGCAAAGAAGGTACCAATGTGAGATTTCTAAAGATAGCTACAGCACTCGACCCAAGATTTAAGAATCTCAAGTGCCTTCCAAAATCTGATCAGGACGAGGTGTGGAGCATGCTTTCAGAAATCTTAAAAGAGCAACACTCCGATGCAGAAACTACAGAACCCGAACCACCAAACAGAAAATCAACCTTCTGCTGGTGGCATCTGACTCAGATAATGAAAATGAACATGCCTCAGCCCACACTGCTTTGGATTCTTATTGAGTAGAACCCATCATCATCATGGACGCATGTGCCCTAGAATGATGATTGAAGCATGAAGGGACATACGAATCTTTAGCATATCTGGCATGTAAATATCTTGCGACCTTGGCTACGGCAGTGCCATGAGAACGCCTGTTCTCACTCTCAGGTGACATTGTAAACAAAAAGCAGGCAGCATTATCTCCTGCACATGTAAACAAACTTGTTTGTCTGAGCGATTGGCTGAACAAGAAGTAGGACTGAGTGGATTTGCAGATTCTCAAATTTTACATTATTTTATTTTTGAATGCGGTTTATTTTGTACATATTTCTACATTTGTAAGTTCAACTTTCATGATAAAGAGATTGCACTACAGTACTTGAATTAAGTGAATTGCAAAATACTATTTCTTTTGTTTTTTTACAGTGCAAATATTCATAATCAAAAATAAATATTAAGCGAGCACTGTACACTTTGTATTCTGTGTTGTAATTGAAAGCAATACATTTGAAAACGTAGAAAACATCCAAAAATATTTAAATAAATTGTATTCTATTATTGTTTAACAGTGCTATTAATCGTGATTTTTTTAATCACTCAATTAATCGTGATTAATTTTTTCAATCGCTTGACAGTCCTAGTTATTTAGTTACATGGATGCACAAAATGTAAATGTTTGCCATTGCATTATAACAGGATACAGATAAGTGATAACAATGCATGCAGCATCCCATTCGTTTTCATGACGTTCAAACACCAAAGACATTCTTATACATTTAACAATCACTTTGATCTATACTAATACACAAGTGAGTCGGCCTAGCTTCCTGTTCTGCATTTGTAAGTGTTCAGTGAAGCTGGGGCTTTGGCAAGCACTGACACCTGGTCTGCCAGCATGAGAATGGGCTCTTCAGTCTAGCAGAGAAAGGTAGAACACGATCCAACGGCTGGAAGTTGAAGCTAGACAAATTCCGACTGGAAATAAGGTGTCAGTTTTTAATGATGAGAGTAGTTAGCCAGTGGAACAACTTACCAAGGGTTGTGGTGGATTTCTCCATCGCTGAGAGTTTTTAAATCAAGATTGGATGTTTTTCTAACAGATCTGTTCTAGGAATTATTTTCTAGGCCTGTGTTGTACAGGAGGTCAGACTAACTGATCACCAGTGAATCTATAAAGTCACGCTAGTGCAGACGGCCTGCCCAAGACCCCATGTCCTATTTACATTCTGTGTTAAGGATACTATAGGCCAGCTGAGTAAAACCTTCAGCTGAGGTAAACTGATGTAGCCCAATTGACTCTAATGGAGCTAGGGCCTATTTACACCAGCTGGGGTTCTGATCCATTGATTCCATTGGAGTAACGCTGATTTCTACCAGCTGGGGATCTGGTCCATTGATTCCAATGGAATTATGCTGATTTGCACCAGCTGGGGATCTGGCCCATTGATTCCAATGGAGCTATGCTGATTTCCACTAGCTGGAGATCTGGGTCCAAATATTTAAAAATATCCCAAAATTCAATGTTCAGGTGAGACATGAGCGGAAAAGTGCATGGAAACATGGCCCCTTCCTCACGGTGTCTTTGAATCACCACAGATTGTCCTTGCACTAGTTCTGTGAGCATTGCACAGCTGTGGGAGAGTGAGCGGGGGAGGGGGAGGCGCCACATCAGCAGGCTTGCCCGCTCTGGACTCTGTATTCCTGGCAATGACAATGGTGCAGGAGTCAGGAAAGGCTAAGCTGGATTTCCAGTTCCCGCAGGGAGCTTGTGGCACTTACAGCGGTTAGAAAAATCCACTGTGGATTTGCCAATTGAGCACATCATATGTAGACTCACAGGTGGGAATCTGTGTGGAGCCCCATGATCTCTTTGGAACAGACTGACTAGAACCACAGTTTAAATACTAGCAGCAATGTCTTCCACTGGGGCTTTAACTTAGCATCACCCAAGGGAAGGGGGAGTGACTAATTGATGTGCCAACAGGGAAAGCCGTTAAGCATGTTACGCATTTAATTAAACTGAAGGCCAGATGCTCAGCTGGCGTAAATTGATGTAGCTGCATTAACATCAAATAGAGCTACATTGATTTACACCATCTAGGGCTTTGGCTCTGAGTCTTTATATCAATAGCAAAAATCTTGAGCTACAAGTCAAGCTAGGGAAAGGAAGGCTAGGATGCACAAGAGATCAAAGCATATCCTTCCTCCAGAAATCTGAAAGACTAACAGACTAGCTCACAGCAATTAGAAGTGAGGTCTGGTAGTGATTTTTTAGTGTGTGTCCAAACAGAAATTAGCTGTGAATTCAACCAGTCGATCGGTCCTAAATACTAATGCGAATTTACACCGGCTGTGGATCAGGTACAAACAGCCATTCTGTATCATGGATCCATCTTTTTCTGATATCTTGTCCTCTACCCAATCCCTCCCCTATTTGTCAATCCACTGATTGCATCGTATTATAATTCTAGATTGTATACAAGGATCATAATAACAACAACAATTTCACAAGAGCCAGGAGCTTGATGATATTTGCTTATAAAAATACATGACAATATTCTACCGTGCTGGGCCCGACAGCTACAGCTTACCCTGGTGTTACAGTGCCACTGTCAGGCCTTCACTGCAGAATACAGAGCTGGTTTTGATAAGGGTTTAAAAGCACAGGTTTACTCTGAAAAGTGACCATATAGATATAATGGGCCAGATCCCCAGCTGGTGTAAATTGGCCATAGCTCAATGGGAATCAACAAGACAATGCACCCGATCCCCAGCTGATGTAGATCATCCTATTGATCTCAGTAGTGGACTTGTATCTTCTTATTCCACAGCCTGTCTCTGGCCCCATGTCTTTTTCCCCTAAGTAGCCCATGAGACCGGAGCCCACCCGGGCATGTGAGTCACTCTGACCATTCTTTCCAGCATGCATTGTCGTGCGTTAGATGTAGTCAGACTCCTCTCCCCGAGCCTGATCTCTTCCTCCACTTCCATGAGCTCCTGGTGCACCACCACCAGCTGTACTAACCCAGAGAAGTCTGTGTGCTCTGCAGATGTCCTTACTTCGCTGCCCACTCCCTCCTCAAGATCACGGCTGGTGAGGGCTTCCTGGTGATTTTCCAGAAAGAGCCCTTGGGGTAGGAACCGCCTGCACTGCACAGCTTCAATAGCACACAGTGAGGCAGAGAACACATTTAGTTTTTCTGGAGCCTCACCATCCTTCTTTCAGCTGCCCCCGCACCCAGCCTTTGGTGATCGCTGAAGGTGCTGGGGCTGCTACCATCTCACTCCGAATGCTTTCAAGCAAGCTGGGACACATTTCCTTTAAAATGGGGTTTACAGATGTGAACATGATCTCACTGGGGTGCCGGCAGCACTAAGGACAGGAGCTGCAGGAGTGACTCCTCCCCCTAGAAGCAGGGCCAGACTCATAAAGGTCTGTAGGCCAGCCATTGGCAGGGCATGTGTCACACACACTGAGAGGCAGGTTGGGCTAGTGGATAGGGCCCCAGACGGGGACTCAGGAGAACTGACGTGACACTTCCTGGGGGGTCTCCAGAGCTGTGAGTCACCTCTCCACAACCTGACTTTAGCGTGAGGGAGCCTTGTCTGTGCCTGCCGAGGATCAGCCCCCTGACTCCACCACCCACAGGCAACACAAGCACTGCCCTCTCAGTCTACACAGCCCCACTGTCCCTTTGCAGGTTAGCAATTGGCACAATCCACCCCCAAAGTCCTGTGAGCATCTCCCTGGAGGGCCCAGTCCTCAGTCCACTGGACAGTCACAGAATTCACACAGCCGCTGTTCCCAAAGGAACAGTACCCCATAGCTTCCCAGTTACACCTCAGATCACCGCTCGGCTCAACCAGGGCCGGCTCCAGGCACCAACTCAGCAAGTAGGTGTGCTTGGGGCGGCCAACAGAGGGGGCGGCACATCCGGCTCTTTGGCAGCAATTCCATGGCGGGTCCCTCACTCCTTCTCGGAGCAAAGGACCGGCCACCAAATTGCCGCCAAAGACTGAAGCAGCGGCGGTAGAGCTGCCACTGAAGTGCCACAGATCGTGATCGCAGCTTTTTTTTTTTTTTTTTCTGCTTGGGGAGGCAAAAACTCTGGAGCCGGCCCTGGGCTCAACTCACAGCATGTCAATACGTTTATAGGGGAATCAAGGATAAGTGTATTTAACAAGGAACAGAGGTTCAAGTCATAGCAAGTAAGTAGAAATATTGGAAACAATTGGTTACATGTCAAATAAAACCACCTCCTGCTGTCCAGGACTAGACTTAACTAACAAGACACTTTTCTGGTTCACGAAGTTTAGCTCACCCAAAGTCTTTCTCCCAGCACCCAATAGCCAGGCCAACTAAACATGCATGCTGGAGGCTTGTCCCCTAGGTGATGGGAAAAGGGGGGGGGGGGGGGTACCTCTCTACTCCCAGATAAAGTTCTAACAATCCAGTGTCTTCGCTTGTAAATGGGGTACCCCCCTGCTACTTGTTATTTCCTATCTAGAATCAACCCTGGAGACTTTGCCATCTCTTGATTAGCATTCATTTCAGACTGTAAATAGCTGTTCATTGGGAAGCAAACAATACCCAATTTGCATGTAGCCAGATGGATAAGCGTCTCCTGCTAGAAAGAAGATTGTTTGTCACCTTTTGGTGACCAGCCCCAACTCACAAACCAGAAGAGCATAATTTTCAGAATATATACACAGCACCTTATGTATTATCTACACCTACATTTCACAGTGGTGATGCTGATCAGTATGACACAAGCTTTCAGCAGAACCCTTACATGACTCCCTTTGATGAACTATTATGTAGAGACCAGACCCAGGGGATTCCTGGAGCCCTTATGCACCCCTGAGCGCTCTCCCAGTGGGCATCAAGAGGTCGCTGTCTCACACCTGGCTTCTATCCCCAGCTCTGACCTGCTGCGTGTCCTTGGGCAAGTCCTTTCCCCTCTCGTGCCTCAGTTTCCCCTCCCACACTTTGTCTGTCTTGTCTCTCTAAACTGTAAGCATTTCAGGGGTAGAGACTGTCTCTCACTATGTGTTTGTACCATGCACCACAGGGCCCAATCTCCATTGGGGCTTGAGGTGCTTTTGTAATATAAATAATAATAATTAAACAGTGGATCAGAAAAGGCCCCAGACATAGAAGCAGCGACAGCTATCACTCAGGACATTTAAAACAGGCTTGATATAGGGAACGATTCTGTACTGGCCTCATTGGGCCCTAAGAAATCCTTTGCTGAGGCCTGATAGCCTGTGCTTAGCTCCGTTGTGAGAGGGTATAGTTTGTGGTGTGATGGTTTTATCGAAGGATAGCGAAGGCTCTTCCAAAAATGTTGCAGGGATGGACAGAAGATGCAGAGGACGCTTCTAGCAGGAAATGTCCCTCAGTGGGAGCACAGTTTAGAACCAGGTGCCAAGGTTCCCTGGCCAAGGGGAATGGTGGAGCATTAGCTGCCTGGTTCCTAATGAGAAGTAGGTTTGAACTGAAGTAATGGCTGCCCTGCCCACCTCACTTCTCCTGACAGTCTCTTCTCTTTGCAGTGACCTCCTGCCACGGTGGGGAAGGCCAGAACCCTGCAGGTCAGTGCATCTATTGAAGCCTCTTTCAAGCCATGTTGATCTTGGATATAAATAAATTCCCATCAGGCAGCCGTCAGTTACTTAACTTGTCAGCAACCAGCTTAGTGTTCTGCGGCATCGTGAGAGAGACTTATGCTGGGTTCCCAGCCCTGGTGTGGACATGTCCCCAGGATGTCATTGCAGCAAGGGTTAGCCAACTAGGCACAGCTCCCCTGGGATGCCTCAGAATTCTTTGCAGGGGGATTGAGTCAAGCAACTTGGGCTCCGATGACTATACTTACCCCTCAACACCTCCGGGGCACAGAAGCCTCAGCTACAGAAGGGAAGTTTTGCAAAAAATTTCCCATCATTGCAAACAGCTTCACTGAGGTTAGCAATGTTGGGAGCTCTAATGCAGACATACTGCTAACTGCCACGGGGCTTTTAGCATCATGTCTTCTATCGCTGATCAGCCCAAGGCTAATCCACCTGGCAGCCCATCTATCCCAAGGCTCCCAGTGTTTTAACATCATGGAGCTGCAACAGCGTCGGCAACATTGCTCTAGTATAGACCAGCTAGACAGGCAGGCTATCTCCCCATGCATACTAGTGTGTCTACACACTCAGAGACACACACACGCACTACTACACATCTGAGAGTCACACAAACAAACGAGCACCATTTCCTTCCTGCTCTGCTTCACAAAACACCTGCTGATATTTCAGACAGCACTGGAGCAAAGGGAACTAACAGGAGACAGAGTGAGCTGAAGGCTGACTTCACTGCAGAAAAGGTGGGGGTTTATATAGGGATAATTAACATGCATTCACTAGCCTACTGTAAAATCCTAGTGGAGACAAGGCACCCTAGCTTTTACAAGGGTCAGGTCAGCACTAGTAAATTTGCAGAAAAGTGCATTTTTCGAGGCACCAGAACTATTCACAAAATTGGGTCACATTTGGTAAATAGCTCTGGCTGAAAAAAATGATTTTTTTTTTTTGAAAATGTCGAAACAGTCCATTTTAGCCATTTCAAACTGATGTTTCATTTCAAATTGTTTGCGGTGTTGTTGTAGGCGTGTTGTTCCCAGGATATTAGAGAGACAAAGTGGGGGAAGTAATCGCTTTTATTGGATCGACTTGTGTTGGTGAAAGAGACAAGCGTTTGAGCTCACACAGAACTCTTCTTCAAGTCTGAAGCTCTGTGTAAGCTCAAAAACTTCTCTCTCTCACCAACAGAAAATTGTCCAAGAAAAGATATTACCTCTCCCCCTTGTTGCATTTCAAAGTTTAGCTAAATTTAAAAACAAAGGGTAAAAAACACTCAAAAAGGAAAATTTAAAAAAAAATGTCATTTGGGATCGAATGCAACATTTAGTTTAACCTGAAATGAAACAAAAACTAAAACAAATGTCATTTGGGGTCAAACAAAATATTTCGAATGACCTGAAAAGATTTGTTGCTGTTTCGTTTCAGCAAGAAAAAACAACAAAATTTGGTTTCAGTTCAAACCAAACTGATTTTTTCCTGAATGTTTCAGTTCAACACACAAACTGAAAAATCGATTATTTGCTCAGCCTCAGTCTGTTTTGCATATTTAAAAACTACAGTGCCCTGTCTCCACTGGAATTGTACAGCAGGGGAGCTATCATATACTAGTTATCCTGCCATAAAACACACTTTTTTGTGGCAGAGAAGACAAAGCTAAAGAGAGGGAGACAGACACAAGGGGAGAGAGAGGAGAGATTTCCTAAACACTGCTCTTCTCTCTAACGCGCTGTTTTACTTTCTCAGCAGAGTGGAGCATGAGACTCACAGGCTCTGGCTGCAGATGTTCAGGCCTGCTGGAGGTTAACTCTAGGGGCAGCTTGGCAAGAGTTTGTAGCAGTGTTTGGAACCAGAAGGTCACAAAAATGGTCTGTGCAGAGCTGGGCTGTGGCTCCCCCTCCAATGACGTTCTCATACTAGACTCAGAGCAGAAATTCATGGAAAGGATGAAGCCGAACTGCCAGGGGAATGGGACTACCCTGAAGAACTGCCACTGGGAGAAATCCAATTGCACGCAGGATATCACCGTGGTTTGCAAAGGTAGGTCTCATCTTCCCCTTTATGGTGTATTGAGGACTGAATTGGAATTACAAGCTACCACTAAGAGCAGGAGAACAGATGTTCTTGGTCCTGTTTGCAGCCGGCGTCAGGCAGGAAAGAGGCAGCTTAAAGCAAGGTGAGTGAGTTGTGTCTCACTGCCTTAGGGAGCAGCCTGTGTTCTCTCTGTGTGTTTTTGTGTTTTTGTGTACTACTGTTCTGAATTCTAAGAAATAAAGTAGAATTACACTGCAACCTTCCAGCAAGGGGATTTATCTTTTTTATTTAATTTCTCTCTGTGTCTATTCAGTGAACATAACACCCTTCCTGACTGCCTCCCTTAGAACTTTTGCCTGGGGCTGGGTCTGCACCCTACTAAAACATTTTGGACATCCTTATCATTTCAGAACCAGAAAAAACCACCACTGCACCAACAACAACAACTGCACCAGAACCCACCGGTAAGGAAACTCCATACATCCAGGTTCACCAAATCCATTCAGATCCACATTCACTCTTCTGATAGAAATGGTTGCAAGTTACCACAGTTAAAGGTGATCATTAGGAGAGATGTTGCAAGAAATCAAAGGAGTCCCTCACTGAAATTAACATCTAGCAAATCAAAGCAAATGCTTCTTTGCACAGTGAGACATCTACCTGTGGAATTCATTGCTGCAGGAGGCCATCTGTGTATGGGTTTTTAAGAGGGACAGATGATCTTATGATGGATAATAACATTTGTAGGGAGGCCAGCTAAAATGTGGTAATTGTATCTCATGCTTCAGGGACATAAACAGATCCCTCCTGGGGCTGGAATATAATTCCCCTTTCCCACCCCAATGAACAGCACTGCACATTGGGCAAGATGGATTATGGGGGTTACACCTGGTCCTGAAGCATCAGGTACAGGCTGCTAGTGGAAACACAATACTGGACTAGGTGGACAGCTGTCTGAACTGGTGCAGCAGGAGGAAGGATACTGAACTCCATGGATCAATGGTCTAATCTAGTATAGCATTGGCAGGGGGTGAGATATGAGACAAAATGGGCCAATGGTCTGTTATGGTAAAGCAGGGGAGGGAGCAGTAATTAGATCTAGTATGGCAAATCCTATGTTACTCTGATTTAGATAGATAGATCTGTATGGTGATGATAGACAGTTCCATTACAGTTTCAATGTAATGGGCATTTGGGTAATTTAATTTCAATTACTGATGAAAACGCTGCTCAGGAACTGAACTACCCCACAGGGTCACAACAGCCCCCTAAGGCTGAGCAGATGCGGGCTGGAAAACACCCCAATAGCTGTTCCCATTGTGTCAGGTGTAGATGAGAAGCTGGAATAAGGAAGGTAGTGGGGGGGGATATGCTATCAATGCAGGTATGTGCCCCCAGTGGGATTTCACTTACCCACTAGGCCCGAGCTAACAATCACCCACAGCTGGAGTCTACCAGGGTACGCCTATCAAATGACTAGGGAGAGAAAACACCAAAATACTCCCCTGGTCAATGTGACCAAAAAAAGTAACAGAAAGGCATCCCAGGACCTTTATCTCAGGCAATGTCGGTGAGTTATGTGAGATGATGATGTCACTGTCTGTAACTATCCCCTTCTCTAAAAAGCAACAGAGGGTCCTGTGGCACCTTTAAGACTAACTTCTGTTAGTCTTAAAGGTGCCACAGGACCCTCTGTTGCTTTTTACAGATTCAGACTAACACGGCTACCCCTCTGATACTATCCCCTTCTCTTTGTCCTTCTCCCAGGCCCCCCCAGGATGCGGCTGGTAGATGGGAGGTTCCACTGCTCAGGGATTGTGGAGCTCTACATGGGAGGCCACTGGGGAACAGTCCAATCAAGTCCAGAAAACAAGACAAAGCTGGACAGCTGGGTTTGCCGGAAGATGGGCTGCGGTGATGCCTTAGACCAGAAAAATCGGTCTTTCTTGGTGAAAAATGAAAAGCAGCATCTACCAGTCCATTGGGAGATGGTGGCATCATGTAGAAGTGACTCTATCCCAGACTGTTTCAACAGAACCAGGAACTCTCAGAAAAAAACTCCAGCCTCTGTCATCTGCTCCGGTGAGTGAGTCCATCTTAGGACAGCCAAGTCAAGTTCCTTTTCGCTTTCCTCTCCTGCCACGTTTCACCTTTACTCCTGTGCACTCTAAAGAGGCCAATCCATCCCAGCAGCCCAGTTGTTACACAAGGTGAGCAGAGGGGACTCACTCCACTGGCAGCCTGCATGGCCATGAACCTAGTAAGAGGTTGTTGTACAATATTTCTAGAATAGCAAGGAAACTCCTCAAAAATACCCCCCTCTCTTCTATCTCCACGCCTGCTGCTGGCCTCTGCTGCCTGTAACTGCCAGCAATTTTGACCCTCAGCTCTTCTTTTCCTCCTCATCCCTTAATCTGCAAATCTAAAAGTGTCAAGATTGGCATCACTTTTCCGCACAACGGCATCCTCTGCATTAGCCTCAGAAATGCCAACTGTCAGTCAAAATTATTACCGAGTTTATTTCTAGTAACAACTACTTCTGACTGAGAATTTTCAGACTCTTAAGAACAGTGCAAGCCAATGCAATGCAACACTGTATAAATGCAATGCTATAGGTTAAAATGCAATACAATGCAAATATAATATAAATACTCTGCAGCACAACACATGGAAATGCAATGCCATTGAAACACAGTACCATAGATAGCATCCATTGCAATGCAAGGCCATATGATACAATACAGTGCAATTAATATCCCATATGATGCAGTACAATACTGCTTTACTAATACTCTGAACTTCTCTAGCCGCTTGTAGATGAGGATTTCCAACCACTGTTCACACGTTAATCATTAATCCTTATAATTTCCCTATGAGTCGTGATTATTGTCCCCATTTTACAGGAGGCAAAACTGTAGATTTGCCCCAGATCACACAATGAGTCAGGATTAGAACTTGGAGCACCTGCCACCCCAGGCTGGGGTCTAACCAACAGACCATGACATCACTGGAATGGATAGGAATTTAGTGCAGTACCACAGGCTGTGAAATGCAGCAGTGAATGGGGTGGTTTTCATGGCCACGTACGCCACACAAAACACTATTAACTAGCAACATTAGGTATCAAATGCACTGGAACCCCATCAGGCTGCCCATTGTTATTAATTATTTGTATAACAGCAGCACCTGAAGGCCTCATATGAGATCAGGGTCCCATTGTGCTAGGCACTGTATAGACACATGATGAGAGACAGCTCCTGCCCCCAAGAGCTTCCATTCTCACTGCAAAGGACAAATGGTGGGAGGGGACCTGGAAGTGAAGTACCTTGTCCACGATCACCCAAGTGAAGTACCTTGTCCACGAGGTTAGCGGCAGGGATGGGAACAGAATCCAGGTCTCCCGAGTGACAGGCTAATGTTCTACGCGCTAGGCCACGTTGCCTGTAGTCAGCTGGGTCATTCAGACATCCACTTGCCATGGGGTCTCACCAATCCCTTCTTGTCTCCTCCCCAGGTTCCCAGCCAAGGATGATGCGAAGGCTTGGAGACAGCCAGAGCCCCTGCGAAGGGGTCATGGAAGTGTTCCATGAGGGGAAATGGCAAGTCCTGTGCGATTCCAGTTCATTGTGGGAATCTAGAGGGCAGCAGGTGTGCCAAGAGCTGCAGTGCGGGAACTTCTTCTCGAGCGTCCAAGTCCAGGGTGCCAAGATATCGGGAGTGTCCTGCAGTGAGCAGCACATCCAGGAGTGTTCCACTTTCCACAGAGTAACCTGCTACAAAACCAGAGTCATGTGTAAGCCAACAGGTTCTCTTGTGTTTTAGAGCAGCGCTTGTCCCTCACGGGATGGGACCTCTTTACATCAGGAAACAGGCCGGTGATGACCCTTTGGCTAGGTCATCCATGAGGATGGAACACAGGATCTCTGGATCTCACATGAGCTGCTACTCTTAAGCTAAAGAACTAATGCCATTAGCCTGGCAGCAGTAGCAGACTCATAAATCTTTTACATGGACCAGCCACTCAAAGGGGACAAAGACCCACATGTGGCTGATGTACTAAGGAAATGGGGAGGAAGAGAAATTTGCCTGATCTACAATCAACCTTTGCAAATTGCTGGGGTTGGAAATTGGGTAGAAGGTGATGTTTGGGGGGCAGAAGATGTGAGTTGAGTGAGGTTTGCGATCTAGATTGTGAGCTTGGGAACGGCTTGGTATGGGAATTTTGGGTTGTAATTGAGTCTTTGGGGCGGAGTGGAGGGATTGGGGTTTAAGGTGGGACTCTTCTCCTGGGGATCACCAGAGTCTGGCTAAGCTGTCAAACCTTTTCCAAAGCACTGGCATGTCTCTGGAGGTATGGGAACGAATCAGTAACTGCAGCTCCTTTTCCCAGGCCAGAATTTCAAGCCACGCTCAGCTGGGGTGGGAGCAGGAACCATTGTGAGCATCCTCCTGGCTCTGATCCTCCTTGGAGTTCTCATCATTATCTGTGGACCTCCCGCCTACAAGAAACTACAGAAGAAATGTACGTGACAAACTCTTGCTGTAGGTGTGAGACCACTGATCCTGTTGCCCTTATACCATAGCATGTGTGACTGCCTCAGCTTCACTCCTCCAAGGAGTCTGGGGCAAGTTCTCATCTCACTCACACAGCTGGGAGTCACTTTGCCTCTAGCTCCTATGTCTATTTCCCGTCTTCTTCTCTCCCTCTTTTTCTCCTAGTCTCTCTCTCTCTCTTCCTCCTGCTCTGCTGCTGGCTGTCTTCCCATGTCCTCTCCTTCCTTCGGCCTCTTTCCCACTCCATCACCTCTGGAGTGGTGGCATCATGGAACTACATTGGCTGATGCATTGCTTTTAAATAAAAGGAGTTTTATATGTTGTCCCCTTTGAGGATTCAGGAGACACACGCATCTGTTGATCTTGTACAGCAGTTTTTGGAAGGTGAGTTCCTGAGGCAGAGGGGTTTGGAGCTGTCCCTTTCCCACTCTTTGAAACACACCACAAATGCTTCTCCTCGGTATCCATAATTGTTTAGTCCACACAATGCAGGCAAAATAAGAAAGGAGTTCAGAATGGAAAAGCCTCTTGAATCACCCAGTGTTGTGTATTTCACAGGCTCCTGAGAGGCTTAAACATGGAGATGACACAAAGGATCAGCCAGGCCCTGTCTTATCCAAATTATTTCTAGCACCTCAAGTGCTTAGCCAGGAAGCAGAGGGATTATTTGATGTGGCTCATGTGGCTGGGAGGAGACAAAAGGGAAATTAAGGTAGAACATCCAGAAAACTCTGCTCCTGACAGTGAGATCAATCAGGATGGGGAACAGTCTCCAAGGAAACCCCCATTGCTGGAGCTGTGTGAAATCCAAACGGACAAAGCACTAGAAAATGCACCGTAGGGACAACTCTGGGACAAGCTGATCTAATGGGGCTCTCCAGCTTCTAGTGCCTGTGATTCTGTGATGCATTTAAAATGACAGACAGGTCTGTGCCCATCTAACTTCACCCTTCCTTCCTCCACCCCACTTTCCTCTCCCTCTCCTTGCAGACGCCAAGAAGCAGCAGCGCCAGTGGATAGGCCCAACTGGATTACAGCAAAACGGTAAGGAGCAAGCACAAGACAGAGGCAGGTCTCTGCAGGTCACCCCTAACACTCTCATCTCTTCAGCTTCCTCTGAAGCATCTGATGCGCTGCTGCGGTCAGTTTGATCTCAAGCACAAAGGCCCCTGGGCTCCGCAGCTCAGCAACAGGATGGCTACTGTTCAGCCTGAGGGTTAAGTGGTTTACAGCCAACAACCACCCCTAGTGCTGAGGTTTCCCTCTGGTCCCACTATTTCACCACCGTCATTCAGGCTGTCTGAATGCTCACAGGGCCAGAAAATAGCCCAGGTACAAGTCGTGTCTGAAGTGGAAAATACAGCCGAGGCCTCAGGAACATCATGTGTGACAGGGCTCTGGGACAAAAGATCCTATCCCTTGAAATGTTACTAAGGATCCCAGAACACTGTATAGAAAAGGATCATACACCCACCTCTGAGATGCAGCCATCTCTGGGGTGGAACACAGCAGCATTGTACAGCTTTAAGGAGGCGCAGTGAAGGATAATCTCTCCCATTGAAACTGCTGGGAGTTTTAGGCAGGGAGAATGTCATTACCCAGCTTAAATGACATGGGGATGTTAATGACCACAAATGGTCAGGACTGGGGCTTTATACCTCAACCAAAAGGCAGCACCTCCAGCAGCACAACACCCCCTCGTCACCAGACTAGTGGCCAGTTTCATACTTGCTCAGAAGGAAAAATGCCCCCTATTGATCACTTCTTGCAGGACTGTAATTCTTAGCACCACGCATGACTCACCGCTATCACTTTGCATAGTGCAGCACCCCATTCTGGGCCCATGCTGACTCAATGGTTCTTTAGTGACTCAGATGGGATAGTTGAGTCACACTCCAATTCCAGTGGCACAGTACACATATCCACCGCGTTCCCGCACTGGTTCAGTTCTTACTCAGCCCCGCTGACTCACAAACGCTGGCCTGTCTGGGTTTGGGAGGTGCTACCGGCAGTTGGCGAATGTGGGTGAGGAGTTTCAACCACGACTTTGGGGGAAAATGTTGAAAGAAGACTCAATATGTTGGTTAAACAATAAGACAATTCTGCAGCTCAAAAGGAGAGGGGGTAGGGATGGTCTAGGTACACTTAATCCTGCCTCTGCGTGGGGGGACTGGAGTAGATTCTTACATTGCTATGATTCTACCTTAAAGATGCAGTGACTAACAATTCTCCATTGTGCTGCCATCTAGTTTCATTCCACCGCAACAGCACTGTCACTCTCAGGCCCCGTCAGGAAGGTCAAGGCGCACAGGGCGAGGACAACGACTATTCTCAGACCCCTAAGAAGAACTCCTACCTTTCGGCTTATCCAGGTAAGAGACAGCACAATGTATAGTGACCAGGTATGGCACAAACAAAGAAGCGGACAGGCAAGAACAAGGGAGCAGGGAAGGGAGACAGTCAGGTCTGCTTTGCAGAGACGGACTACAGTGTTTCCCTAGAATAGAGTGGGAATCACTCTATAGGGGTTCTTCTTCTGGCTCTTCCACTCTGTAGCTTCAGGCAGATCAGTTAAACTCTCCGTGCCTCAGTTTCCCCATCTGTAAATGAGGGGGAATAACCACCTTTGTGATAGCTGGCTGAAAGGCACTTATGTGAATGCATGATGTAGTTGTTACCTCTTATGATTTCTGCATGACTTAAGAGGTACTGTGGATGGAGGACCTGATATTCATTCCTACATCCCTGGAACCCCTCACAGAGGTCATTAGCACCTTGATCTCTGGCTGCGTAGTGAAGAGAGTGATGGTTTCTTCCTTTTACAGCTCTGGAAGGGGCAATCAGGTCTTCCAACCCTCCAGACAACTCCTCCGACAGTGACTATGACTTGCATTCTGCTCGGCGACTTTAGCCTCTTTCCCCCAGGTAAGCCATTCCCTAACCTTGGCACTGTATTGCCAGGATGATCCATTCCCAAATCATGTCATCATCAAGCCCAAGGAGGGGAGGGGAGACACATGAGAGCTGAATCAATTGCTGTATTTGCCTTCTCAAACTCTGGCAGATGTTAAGTGATTTTCTACGTGGTTCGTTTTCTTGCCCTGCAGACAGAGGTGGGAATCTGGCAACTGGAAAAACTGACAGAAGAGAAGAAAAAAAATACCTGAGACGATCCTGCACTGGAATCATTTCCGTGTTACTACATGCAGCTGTAAAGGCTTTTCCCACACTGTCAGAGACCTGAGATGGGGGAGTCACTGCAGCCCCAAATTACAAATCCCTTTCCATGCATAGGGGCAAAGAGAATCAGGATGCCTGCCTTCTTTTCCCCCCCAGTGACCTTTGGCAAGTCACTTAGGCCCAACATGTCAAAAGCATCCCTATTTGTGCATGTCTCTATTTTCTGGTGTACAGCTTCAGACCCACCGGGCCTAATTTTCAGCAGTATTGAGCACTCACAGCTCCAGCTGAAGTCAATGGGCTTGTGTGTTTCATGCTAGGCATCTAAAATTTGGGGCACCCATGATCAGTGGATTTAATTTTACATGTTGGTCATTAACCTCTGTATTCTATTCTATTCTATTCGGGTTCTTGTATTATGCCCATCACTATGGTATGTGAGCACCTTCCTATGACAAATTCATCTAGCATTCATTGCTTGTGGTTTCTTCTCCATTCCTCTCACTGGGAGGAAATTTGTGTGTGTGTTTAAGTTGATTTGTTGTTGTTTGTTAAGGGCAAGCAAGTGTAAAAATTGTGTTTTACATTTGGGCTGTGAAGTGGTGATATTTGTTTACTTAAGATATGTCTACATAACAAGCTGTAGTGCAGATCCTTCCAACATTAATGGAAGGTTTTTTTCCATTGATGCAGTTAATCCACCTCTCCGAGAGGCAGTAGCTAGGTTGACAGAAGAATTCTTTCATCGACCTAGCTACGTCTACAGTGGGGGTTAGATCAACCTAACTATGGTGTTTGGGGTGCAAAATTTTTCTCAGCCCTGAGCAATGTAGCTAGGTTGATCTAATTTTTAAGTGTATACCAGGCCTTAGTAGGGTGACCAGACAGCAAGTGTGAAAAATCGGGACGGGGGTGGGGGGTAATAGGAGCCTTTATAAGAAAAAGACCCAAAAATCGGGACTGTCCCTATAAAATCAGGACATCTGATCACCCTAGGCCTTAGTCCCTGGAGGAATGGATTGCAGAGTCTCCATGCCTGCTCTCCCACTCTAAATCAGTCGAATACTTCACTATCTTCTAAGGATATTGTGAAGCTAACTTAATTAACGTCTGTGAGGTGCTCAGATACCAGAGTAATAAGCACCATGGAAAAGATTATGAATAAACTGTCTCCTTACATCACTTAGGAAGCTATGATGATGCATGTTTGGCTCAGCAGATGGCTGAAGTACCCCAGGAGTACAATATCCTGTGGTAATGTGTATGTGAGTGGGGCTGGTGTGTATGTGTAGGGGTGTGCGTGGCTAGGTTTGTGAAGAGAAGGCATATGTAAGATCGAGGCAAGCTGGATGTGTGATGAGAGTGGGAGGAGCTAATGTTTAACACAAACATGACTGAGATATTTAATAAGCAATAACAGTTGTAATAAAACTTTTTTTCTAGTAGTTATGCTTCTTTTTTCAATAAAACAGAATGAGCAATACCCTTCGGGGGGAGTGGGGGAGGCTGAGGCACTAGACTGGAGTTCAGGAGACTTGGCTTCATCATGGTTCTGCCACAAACTCTCTGGCTGACTGGGCTAGCCACTTATTCTCTCTAGGCCTCAGTTCCCCATCTGAAAAATGGGGATGATAATACTCTATAAATAGACAAGAGAAGTAAGCCCTCTGGAGCCAGGGCTGTCTCTTACTTGGTGCATCTCCAGTGCCTAGCACAATTCAGGCACTATTGTAAAACAAATTAATAAGAAAATTTTCCTAAAACCTGGTTCTGAAGTGACAAGGCAAAAAGGCATTGTCGAGCTCCATGCTTATTTCTTACAGCGAATTTCATATCAGTTCTCTCAGATGACATGAGAAAAAATGTTTCTACTAAGTGCCACAAGCTCAGCCTGTTATCTGACAGTTAAGCTGGGATCTTACTGACTTGCATAACGCTGACAATAAATAAAGATTCAGCACCTGGAACTTAGCTGACATGTGTGCTGATGATGCCAGACCCAGAATAGAATTTAAGTAACTCTTCCAAAGCTGCATGGGGGCTAAGGAGTCAAAAATACTAAAGCCTTATTTGTCACTGAAATCAACAGAGCCAACTCTGACTACACACAGGGAGCAGGCCTGTGGAGTAAGGCAGTAACATTTTTATGTAGTCACTTATCACAGCAAAATTATGCTTTAATATATTTAATCTAAAAGGAGACTCAGTCTCATCCAGAGACCACTGTAATGAATGCAGTATAAGTTCCTAGAAAAATAAGATAGATACTTGCAGATTTTTTAGACTACTCCTGAAATATACGTCACACCCTACCCCACACTGTGGTGCTATTAAATATATGGTGACACCATGCAGAAAATTTACCAAACCAATTCTGGCCTGCGTTGTGCAGGAGGTCAGACTAGACGATCATAATGGTCCCTTCTGCCCTTAAGGTCTATGACTCTAGGGGTATGTCTACACTACGAAATTAGTTCGAATTTATAGAAGCCGGTTTTATTGAAATCGGTTGTATACAGCCGATTGTGTATGTCCACACAATAAAATGCTCTAGGTGCTCTAGTCGGCAGACCGCGTCCACAGTACGAGGCTAGCGTCGACTTCCGGAGCATTGCACTATGGGTAGCTATCCCACAGCTATCCCACAGTTCCCGCAGTCTCTGCCGCCCCTTGGAATTCTGGGTTGAGATCCCAATGCCCGGATGATGCAAAACAGTGTCGCGGGCGGTTCTGGGTACATGTCGTCAGGCCCCTCCCTCCCCCGTCACAGCAACGGCAGACAATAGATTCGCGCCTTTTTATCTGGGTTACCTGGGTTACCTGTGCAGACAACATGGAGCCCGCTCAGCACAGCTGAGCTCACCATCACCATATGTCCTCTGGGTGCCGGCAGACGTGGGACTGCATTGCTACACAGCAGCAGCTGCTAACTGCCTTTTGGCGGTAGACGGTGCAGTAGACTGGTAGCCTTCATCGGCGATCTGGGTGCTGGCAGCCGTGGGGCTTGCCTTTTGGCAGTAAATGGTGTATTATGACTGTTAGCCGGCCTATTACAAGTCGGGTCATCGCACGTTAGCAGAGTCTTCCCTGAGCAGCAGCTCGTGCAATAGGCCTGAAGACCATCGTCATACACCGCCCAGTATTTGCTGCCAAGCACCCAGAAAGATGCCGAGGGCTATCAGTCACGCTGCACCGTCGTCTTAAGATGTAAAAAATAGATTTTCTCTGTATTCATTTGCTTCCCCCTCCCTCCGTCAACAGGGTTTTCAGTTTAATCTTTGGGGGGGACCAGTCTGTGACAGTTGTTTGTGTCTCTCCCTGATGCACAGCCACCGTTCTTTATTTTAATTCCCTGTGCCTGTACGCCATGTCGTCACTCGGCCCCCCTCCCTCCTTCCCCTAGGCCGTCAGATACTACGTTTGCGCCACAGCTCGAGCCGAGAAGCGGTTCGCGCCTTTTCTTTGAATTCTGGGTTGAGATCCCAATGCCCGGATGATGCAAAACAGTGTCGCGGGCGGTTCTGGGTACATGTCGTCAGGCCCCTCCCCCCTCGTCACAGCAACGGCAGACAATAGATTCGCGCCTTTTTACCTGGGTTACCTGTGCAGACAACATACCACGGCAAGCATGGAGCCCGCTCAGCTCAGCTGAGCTCACCGTCACCATATGTCCTCTGGGTGCCGGCAGACGTGGGACTGCATTGCTACACAGCAGCAGCTGCTAACTGCCTTTTGGCGGTAGACGGTGTAGCATGAGTGATAGCCGTGGGGCTGGCAGCCGTAGTGCTGCATTGCACCAGCCCCTTGCAGGCGATGGTATATTATGACTGGTACCCGTCGTCGTCGTACTGGTATGGCTGTCAATCATGGCCACCTGGGCAGACATGCTACTGTTTCGATGATGACGGTTACCAGTCATAATATACTATTTTCTGCCAATTGCCCAATATTGTCTGCTAAGCACCCAGAAGAGGCCGAGGGCGATGCTGGGTGCTGGCGGACGTGGGGCTGGCAGACGTGGGGCTGCATTGCTACACAGCAGCAGCCCCTTGCCTTTTGGCAGATGATGGCATATTATGATTGGTACCCGTCATCGTCATACTGGTATGGCTGTCACTCATGCTGCAGCGTCGGCTGCCACCTTAAGATGTAAAAAATAGATTTGTTCTGTGTTCATTTGCTTCCCCTTCCTCCGTGAAATCAACGGCCTGCTAAGCCCAGGGTTTCCAGTTTAATCTTTGGGGGGACCATTCTGTGTGACAGTTGTTTGTGTTTCTCCCTGTTCCTGTACCTGTACGCCATGTCGTCACTCGGCCCTCCCTCCCTCCCGCCCTCCTTCTCCTGGTCCATCAGATACTACTTTCGCGCCTTTTTTCTGACCAGGCGCCATAGCTAGCACTGGGATCATGGAGCCCGCTCAGATCACCGCGGCAATTATGAGCACTATGAACACCACGCGCATTGTCCTGGAGTACATGCAGAGCCAGAACATGCCAAGGCGAAACCCGGACCAGGCGAGGAGGCGATTGCAGCGCGGCGACGAGAGTGATGAGGAAATTGACATGGCCATAGACCTCTCACAAGGCACAGGCCCCAGCAATGTGGAAATCATGGTGTTACTGGGGCAGGTTGATACCGTGGAACGCCGATTCTGGGCCCGGGAAACAAGCACAGACTGGTGGGACCGCATCGTGCTGCAGGTATGGGACGATTCCCAGTGGCTGCGAAACTTTCGCATGCGTAAGGGCACTTTCATGGAACTTTGTGACTTGCTTTCCCCTGCCCTGAAACGCCAGGATACCAAGATGAGAGCAGCCCTCACAGTTGAGAAGCGAGTGGCAATAGCCCTGTGGAAGCTTGCAACGCCAGACAGCTACCGGTCAGTCGGGAATCAATTTGGAGTGGGCAAATCTACTGTGGGGGCTGCTGTGATCCAATTTGCCAGGGCAATGAAAGACCTGGTGATAGCAAGGGTAGTGACTCTGGGCAACGTGCAGTCAATAGTGGATGGTTTTGCTGAAATGGGATTCCCAAACTGTGGCGGGGCCATAGACGGAACCCATATCCCTATCTTGTCACCGGAGCACCAAGCCACCGACTACATAAACCGCAAGGGGTACTTTTCAATGCTGCTGCAAGCCCTGGTGGATCACAAGGGACGTTTCACCAACATCAACGTGGGATGGCCGGGAAAGGTACATGATGCTCGCGTCTTCAGGAACTCTGCTCTGTTTCGAAAGCTGGAGGAAGGGACTTTCTTCCCGGACCAGAAAGTGACCATTGGGGATGTTGAAATGCCTATCGTGATCCTTGGGGACCCAGCCTACCCCTTAATGCCATGGCTCATGAAGCCGTACACAGGCAGCCTGGACAGGAGTCAGGACCTGTTCAACTACAGGCTGAGCAAGTGCCGAATGGTGGTGGAATGTGCATTTGGACGTTTAAAAGCGCGCTGGCGCAGCTTACTGACTCGCTCAGACCTCAGCGAAAAGAATATCCCCATTGTTATTGCTGCTTGCTGTGCGCTCCACAATATCTGTGAGAGTAAGGGGGAGACATTTATGGCGGGGTGGGAGGTTGAGGCAACTCGCCTGGCCGCTGATTACGCGCAGCCAGACACCAGGGCGGTTAGAGGAGCACAGCAGGGCGCGGTGCGCATCAGAGAAGCTTTGAAAACGAGTTTTGTGACTGGCCAGGCTACTGTGTGAAACTTCTGTTTGTTTCTCCTTGATGAACCCTCCAACCCCCCCCCCCGACCCTCCCGCTTGCAGAGGCAATAAAGTCATTGTTTTTTCACATTCATGCATTCTTTATTAGTTCCTTACAGAGGTAGGGGGATAATTGCCAAGGTAGCAGGGATGGGTGGGGGAGGAGGGATGGAAAAGGACACACTGCATTTTAAAACTTTAACTCTTATTGAAGCCCAGCCTTCTGATGCTTGGGCGATCATCTGGGGTGGAGTGACTGGGTGGACGGAGGCCCCCCCACCGTGTTCTTGGGCGTCTGGGTGACGAGGCTATGGAACTTGGGGAGGAGGGCTGTTGGTTACACAGGGGCTGTAGCGGCGGTCTCTGCTCCTGCTGCCTTTCCTGCAACTCAACCATACGCTCGAGCATATCACTTTGATGCTCCAGCAGACGGAGCATTGCCTCTTGCCGTCTGTCTGCAAGCTGACGCCACCTATCGTCTTCAGCCCGCCACCTCTCCTCTCGTTCATGTTGGACTTTTCTCATCTCCGACATTGACTGCCTCCACGCATTCTGCTGTGCTCTATCAGCGTGGGAGGACATCTGCAGCTCCGTGAACATCTCGTCCCTCGTCTTACGTTTTCTCTTTCTAATGTTCACGAGCCTCTGCGAAGGAGAAACATTTGCAGCTGGTGGAGGAGAAGGGAGAGGTGGTTAAAAAAGACACATTTTAGGGAACAATGGGTACACTCTTTCATTACAAGGTCGCATATTTCGGCTTGCAGGCAGCCATCGTAGGCCACAGTGTTTTGGCTTATTTAACCTTCTTAACATGCGGGAAAGGTTGCAAACAGCAGCGCATTTCCCATCTCAAGGATGAATTGGGTTGTCCATTTAAAATGGGGTTTCAATGTAAAAGGAGGGGGCTGCGGTTTCCCGGTTAACATGCGGCACAAACACAAGTAAACCACCCCCCCCACACACACACACACGATTCTCTGGGATGATCACTTCACCCCTCCCCCCCACCGCGTGGTTAACAGCGGGGAACATTTCTGGTCCGAATAGCAGGAACGGGCGCCTCTGAATGTCCCCCTTAATAAAATCACCCCATTTCAACCAGGAGAGCTTTCTGGAGATGTCCCTGGAGGATTTCCGCTCCATCCCCATACACGTTAACAGACTTGCTTGCTTTTTTTTGTAATGTTTACAAATATTTACAAAGTTACACTCACCAGAGGTCTCCTGTGTGCCCTGAGGGTCTTGGGTGAGTTCGGGGGTTACTGGTTCCAGGTCCAGTGTCACAAACATATCCTGGCTGTTGGGGAAACCGGTTTCTCCGCTTCCTTGCTGCTGTGAGCTACCTACAGTACCTCCATCGTCATCTTCCTCGTTCCCCGAACCGTCTTCCCTGTGTGTTTCTCCAGTGAGAGAGTCATAGCACACGGTTGGGGTAGTGGTGGCTGCACCCCCTAGGATCGCATGCAGCTCCGCGTAGTAGCGGCAAGTTTGCGGCTCTGCCCCGGACCTTCCGTTTGCTTCTCTGGCTTTGTGGTAGGCTTGCCTTAGCTCCTTAATTTTCACGCGGCACTGCTGTGTGTCCCTGTTATGGCCTCGGTCCTTCATGGCCTTGGAGATCTTTTCTAATACTTTTCCATTTCTTTTACTGCTACGGAGTTCAGCTATCACTGCTTCATCTCCCCATATGGCGAGCAGATCTCGTACCTCCCGTTCGGTCCATGCTGGAGCTCTTTTGCGATCCTGGGAGGACTCCATGACGGTTACCTGTGCTGATGAGCTCTGCGTGGTCACCTGTGCTCTCCACGCTGGGCAAACAGGAAATGAAATTCAAACCTTCGCGGGTCTTTTCCTGTCTACCTGGTCAGTGCATCTGAGTTGAGAGCGCTGTCCAGAGCGGTCACAATGAAGCACTGTGGGATAGCTCCCGGAGGCCAATAACATCGAATTCCGTCCACACTACCCCAATTCCGACCCGCAAAGGCCGGTTTTATCGCTAATCCCCTCGTCGGAGGTGGTGTAAAGAAACCGGTTTAAAGGGCCCTTTAAGTCGAAAGAAAGGGCCTCGTTGTGTGGACGTGTCCAGGCTTAATTCGGTTTAACGCTGCTAAAGTCGACCTAAACCCGTAGTGTAGACCAGGCCTAGGTTTCTGTTTCTGTCTCCTTCCCTATGACTAAAGAACATGTGTGAAAACAGATTATCACATCTGATTCTGAGTTAATCCAACCATTCTTTGTTTTAACTCACTGTCCTGTAATTTCATTATCTCCTCAGCAGCCAGCTGTTATGTCACAGACAGGCATATGATGTTACTTGTGAAATAAACAACAAAACCCAGCTATGCTCTTCTTACCCAGACAAAATGAAGAAAAAACTCACTCCTTACATCTGTTTGAAACATATGAGTTTGTGCTATTGTTGCTGTTTCCAGTAGATAAAGAAACAGTGAGCAAGGGGGAACACACAGAGAACTTATATTTCCATGAATTTAGGGAACTAGTTAGAAAAACTTCACAAAACCAATACCAGAAGATCAATGACTAATTCTCTTTCACAGAATGCTCTTCACAGTGAAGGTCACACCATGCATTCTGGGCGCTAAAGAACTGCTCAGCTGGTGCTGTAGATGGAACAGACCAAACAATACGGAGATGACAGGACCCGCCCTTAAAAAAAAAATTTTTTTTTAAACTTTGGCAATAGTCTTTGCTGGGTTTGTAATTGTGACTGGGTGTGTGTAACCATGGAGAGGGAATTACCCTCTCATTCAAGCTGAGAGAGAGGGTCCGTTCAAGTCAGCTTTGAGACACCCAAAGCTGCAGAAATGAGGGTTGAGGAGGTCAGTATTAAACCAAGACAGAAAGGGAATGAGACAAAGGAATGAGGCGCAGGAAGGGAAAATGGAGGATAGAAACTACAGTGCACAGAAGAGGAAGGTAAAGGAGAAATGATCCTGAAGCATGAGATCAATTGGCCCCTGGAGAAGAGGATTGCACAAATGGGCGCCTAGGGTAGGTTGCAGACCGAAAGGCAGGAAGGATGATGCATAGAGAATTTGGCAGTGAGAGACAGAAGAGGAAAGATTATATGGACATGATCAAAGGGAAATCAATGGAAGGATGCTGAGTTGGCAAAAAAACAAAATCAATAAAAAATTTCAACCAGGCACCACTTCATGTCCCAAAACAATCACAGCTGCAACCCTGTGTGCAATTAATCAAGTTTTATTACTCTAATTAATCACAGATAGAGAACCTTTTCCATCAAATTCCAAAAGCATTCAACCTGGTCTAGTCCATTAGTCATCTATCTTTATAAATAACTTACAGGCAAGCAAACAGAATTTGGTAGGTAAGTGCAGAGCAAAGCAAAATACCATTTATGTTCAGAATCCTTCATTCTCTCTGTTGGGTCCATTGTTTCCTCAGGTCAATATAGGAGGAAAGGGGGGGGGGGTAATGCAAGGGATACTAGATGCTTCGTGATCCAGTGTACCTTCAACCCTACCGCAGGTCACTAGAGAGGAGGAAGAGGCATTGCAGGCGGCCTTACATGCCTCAGTGTTTCACTGAACCATTACCATAGTTTGGATAGTAGTGTTGTTTTCCACCATCAATCAGCAAATAAGGCTTAGTCACCCAGATTTCTACAGGTCAAGACACATGCTGCCTTGCCTCCAAATTACTAGCAGCTCCAGAAGCATCACGCCAACCCATTTTATCTCCATGGTAGAACTGATATTCCACATATCGAATCCCAGGGATATTTCATGACCCTGATGCCTTCTCTGTGATAATCCACATCCTGCAAAGGAGGGCTCGGCCTGTCTCATAGCTAAAAGGGGCCAGTGCTAAAGAGGCCTTTCCCCACGAGTAGGCTGGAAACAGCTGATGTGGATAGACAGTGGCAGCACTGGACAGACCTTTGCTTTGCAGTAAAATTGTAGTGGTAAGGAAACGTTGGCCCTGCAATGTGCTGGGAATGGCAGGACTGGAGCTGGTTTTGGAGTTATGCTACAGTGACATGGGGCATATCAAGGGCTGACCTATCCCAACGTGCTAGCTACTCGCTTCTCATTGACAAGATAAATTATGCATTGATTCTGAATCTGGCTGACTCTGCTAATCTAGTTTCCAAGTGAGTTCCCTGGGAAGCAATATGAGCATTTCTGGTCAAATACTGTTCGAGATTCTCACTCCATCTCTCACACACCTGTGTGTTTAGAATTCTTTTGGTATATATCCATATACACACAGGCATCTCACAAACAGGTCCTCAGCTGGTGTAAATCAGTGCATGTTTTGCCCATTTATAGTAGCAGAGAATCTGGCCCACTATTTGTATTTTCTAACACGGCTTCGAATGACCAATCAGTACAAGTGGCCACTGAAGATTGCCAGCAGTCATCACACGGTATTATTCATTAACCAAAACCTAAAATAGTGCAATCCTCGGATGTGCTGTTATAGTGTCACTTTGTCTTACATCTCATGCTGCTAGCGTGTATATGACGCCAGAACCACACCTCTCATCATACATAATGCTTATATATGTATGGGTCTGAGGACAACACTCCCAGCTCTTTCTTCTTTCGCTTTTTTCTCAGCAAGTATCGATATCTCAGACCATGACACAGGAGAGGATGATGAAGCAAGCTCTCCAGAAGTACTGACTAGTATCCAGGCCAAGCAGGGCCTCGAGGTGGTCGATATCCAAAGGGAGAATGTGAAGCTGGGGGATACGGAGGCTGGGATGGAATTGGGAAACTAGGTAGCGGTGGCTGGGTGGGGTATGGACACTGTGGTCTTCCGCCTCCTGGTGGGAAATATTGAGGCTGGGGAGGCTGGGGGTACCCTAGTCCAGATGGAGCTCTGGGCTGGGATTGAGGGTAACCTGAGGCAGGTGGTGGACCTCTGCATGGAGACCAAGGGTACCCTGGGGCCGAAGATGAGCCTCTTGTCTGAGGCTGGGAGTATCCTGGTGTCGAGCCTCCAGGTGGGTATCCAGGAGCTGGTTTATAGGGAAATGTGGGTTGGGTGCTTGGCTGAGAGGAGGTGAGGGGTCCCATTATAACTGGTGCTCCAGAGAAAGGAGCAGGTTGGAGAGCTCCATGGGCTGTAGGGCCTACAGGCATGCATGGGGCTGGACTATAGGGCAAAGGGAAGGATGGTGTTCCTGATAGGAAGGGCTGTGGCTGCTGCTCGTCAGCAGGCCCAGGAGTTATGTGAGGAGCAGGAGGCTGGTGGTTAAAATGAGAGTCACTGGCTGGTTCCTGTGAAGCTTCAGACTTCCTCAGTATCTCTTGGAGCTTTTCCACTTTGACCCGTCGCAGGTGGGACAACTTCCTCATGGAGGAAAACTGCTCAAGAAATATCTCCAGTGGCACTTCGCCCTCCAGGAACTTCTCAGCCATAGTCTGAAACACAAGACACCACTGACACCATTGCTGCCCCCTCCAATGTTCTCTCCCAGCTCCGACCCCATGTTCTCAGACATGGCCTAGATCACATGGAAACAATTAAACCACTCAACCATAAAGGAGTGATAATCCCAATCTTTAGGACAATGGCTTCAATCTATGGGAGATAATCTCCAATTTAGGGTGCTGGTTAGGGAGGATAATTTCAAGTTTTCAGGGAGATTGCCATTAGTCAATTTTATTTTAATTTGGACTTAAATCTTAGAATCACCTCAGATTCCTCTTCGATCCTCTGGCCCTCCACCTGCAGAAGATTTAACAGGGTCCCAGGCTGCATCGCCACAGAGAATTTCTCTAGGGAGGAAAAATGTGATGATCAAAACATGACATACAGAAACTAGGCAAAATTACCATGTCTCCAGCTCTCTCAGAGACAATACTAGGCACCTATCCCAAAGCTCTATGCTCTGACTCATGATCCCAGCAAAGCATAAAGAAGTAGAAACTATGTCACCTTCCTGCCCCATGCCACCAAGACTCTGTTAAACCCCTCACATTCACAATGGGAACCTTTGCTGCCTTGGGAAGTTTGAATATAGGAAGAAAACCAAAGGAGAAACCAACATTGTGCAGTCTCTTTTGACTAGGGAATCACCTCTATTCTGTCCAGGTCAGTCTGAACAAACACCAGGAGAAGACAGATTCAGAATACAGACCCCCTGTACAGAAAGGGAGCTCCTCAGTCTGCTGAGCAGGAATGGAGGGGGGGGGGGGAATGGGGAAAAAGCCCTGGTTACAGACAATCTGACTGCACTGGGGAGGGTGAGTAGTTTGAGAGACATGTACCAAGTTTTGCCTTCTGCTCCTGGCACTGTTCTGCCAGCTTCTGCAGCTTCTGGTATCTGTCGGAAAGGTTTGTGCGGCCAGTTTCCAGTGGCGTCTGGAACTCCAGGTTCTGCTCTGCCAGGCTTCGGTTTGTGGCCAAGGCCATCTCCCTTTCCAGCTGTAGTTCCTGGACCTGAGAGGGGAGATCAAAAGCCACAGCCAATGAGGAGCAGCACCTCCTATCTGCATCCACACACTTTCCTCACCCTGCAGCATGCATGTTAATGTTTACCTCTGTTGATTCCAGTGCCAGACGCTCGATCTCCTCAGAATTCTCCTGCAGCTCCTGGAGCTCCTTCACAGATAGGTCCCTTAATGTCTCCATTTTCATTGGGGAATGTGAATTCCTAAGAGATGAGGAGTGTAAATGGACAATTACTAGGTTTCACAAAGCCAGCTGCACATTGACAATATATAGATATTAATCCCATGACAGACTTAACAAGGGGCTTTGATAAATGATGTCAACCAACAGTGGTGGTGGGGGGGGGGGGTTCTGTCACACTACAGACAACGGAGAGTCTGAGGATAGAGAGAAAAAGAAAACACAGCAGATCTAGACATTTTGATTTTGGCAACTGTCTTTCCATTTTAGGGAGACAAGGTGAGTGAGGTAATATTTTTTGGACCAATGTCTGTTGGCGAGAGAGGTAAGCTCGAAGGCTTCTCACCAAGAGAAGTTGGTCCAATAAAAGATATTATCCATCTACTTTGTCTCTCTAATATCCTGGGACAAACACGGCTACAACAACATTGCATTTCCATTTCAGGGACAAAAGAGGGAGGTGATTCCTCCTCTGTGCCAGGACAAAGGCATTTAAGAGTGGAGAAAAACACCTTCTCAGCCATATCAAATAGTGTGGCTATATCAACCCAATTCTTAAATAACTTCACTAGCTGGCCGTTTATTTCAGGATTCTGCTCAATATGATCCCCCTTTATTTTTAAAACCAATCGTCTATCTCTGGACACACTTCCCTGCTCATTTTCATTCTAATCCTCTACACATCACCTGATGTAAATGCTTTCCACTCTGGCACTCCTGCCACCTGGAACAGCCTTCCTATATCTCCCTACCTTTTCAAATTATGTCTGACAATAAGTTTTTATCTTCTTGCCTATGTCACACTGAATTTCTCTTTCCTTTCTTTTCCCTTTATGAATAAATACTTTCATCTTTTCCATGCAATGGGCTCTCACACCTTTGTAAATCAGGATTAACTCTACTGAGGTCAGTGGAATAAACTCTTTGCAGCACTCTTTTCCATCATTTATATATGCTCTGGCTGTCTTGTGCCATTTAGCTTTGTTACACAGTAAGGTCACACTTTGTCAGAAAAGTGCTATACACAGTAACTGTGAACAAAATAAAAACTAAACAGGGAAAAAAAAGAGAGGTACATTCCTGCAGAGGTGCAAAAAGGGACCAATGAGACAACTAGTGCAGATTTTAACCTAGTACTAGCTGCGGCTGTCTGTTCCACCCCTGGTTCAAGTGAAACATCTCATAGATTCTGCCTCTGGAGATGTTGCATCAGTCTCACAACCAAACCCATCTAATAATCATGTTGCGAAACCAGAAGGCATATGTGCATCAGCAAATTTTGCCATCATGCTGTAGACTCTGAAACAAACTCAGGGCTCTTACCTGTCCCACGAGCCACACTCACAAGAAGAATGAGACAGGGCAGTCAGAACCAGGGCAGCTGGAAACCCTACCCCCTGCTTCAGTGTATCTATAATCTCCTAGAGAACAAAAGCAATTCTAATGGTATGGCCACACCTATATCAGAATAATTTCAATAGAGGATGTTCACTGGTAGAACTGGCTTCTGCTGAAGAGGCCCTAGAATCAGAAGCCTGGAAAGCACAGTATGAAAGGGATGGGGGGGGGGGGGGGGGGGGGGGCACTATTTATTAAGCCCTTTGCTGAGTAGCAATATTATTTCTCAGCTGATGAGGGCCATTCATTAGTAATAGTGAAAGCAAGTGGTTTATGGGGCAACCCATGAGGTCAGATTCACAGAGTGTGTTGGCATGAGTCACCCACACAGGCCAGGTCTGGGAGGGTTTGTGCAAGTCACATGCATGGGGCCCTGGGTGCAATGGCACATGTCACTCACCCGGCCACAGCAATAGGAGTGTTGGCACTTTAGGCTGGTGTTAGGCACATTGGGTACAGCCCACTCCCAGGCGGGCAGAGCATGGTGTGAGCCGTGAACACAGGGTGCAGCTGGGTGTGTTGGCATAATTCACCCACACGGGGACTGCACTGGACACTGATGCAAGTCACCCGCAGGAGGACAGGCCAGCGCTGGGCACACCGGGGGCGAGTTACCCACCCTAATGGCACTGCCCCGGGGGTGTTGGTGCGAGAGCAGGGTGGGGTGTGGGCAGAGACAGTCAGGGGGCCTCGCAGCGTAACACCCTCTCCCTTCCCCCCACCGCCGGCGAAGAGCGGGAAGGGCACGTGCTGGGCTGGACAGCTGGGGCTGATGCACGTGCCACGCCACCAGGGGAGGGGGAGAGAGATCGGCGTGCGAGAGGGGAAGGCAAAGCGCATGGAACGTCGGTGCATCGTCGAGCGCACAGTCCATCAAGCCTCCCGCCCCTGTCGCCAGCTGAGGGCAGGGGAGGAAGAAAGCCAATCCCCACTGTTCTCGCGAGACCGAGACCGGGAAGGGGTTAAGCGATAAGGAGCCGATAATCAGTAAGAAATTACTCACCTGTGAGCAGCCGGGTAACCTCCAGTGCCACACACTTCCGGGTTCCGGTCCTCGTCCGGAAGTGAGCCTTACCATTGCTGTGGAGGTGGGGGGGGGGGGAGAAGATGATCCGCTGGGAGAATGGTACGCTCCGGCAGTTGGCCCGGTGTAGAGCGCTTTCAGCCTCGCGCCATCTTTGTTCCACAGTGAGGCTGCGGAAGGGGCGGGGCGGGAGGCATCCGAGCGCTCTCCCACAGCAGGGGGCGGGGCTGGGCCTCAAGCTGCTGTCACTAAGCGCCCCTGCCCCCGACAGCCCGTGCCCTGTGTGGGATGCGGTGCACCCGCAGGATGGGGGGGAGGGTAAATCCTAGACCTGGCCCAGCTCTGACCTGAGCTAATACCACCCATGGCCACAACAGGCCGAACCCCTCCAGGGCTCGGCTGCCACCATTAGCCGTGTGGGGGCAGAGCCAGTGCTGGGTTTACAATGGCGCCAGTGTAGGGTGACCAGACAGCAACCGTGAAAAAATGGGACAGGGGGTGGGGGGTAGTAGGCACCTATATAAGAAAAAGTCCCCAAAAATGGGACTATACCTTTAAAAATAGGACATCTGGTCACCCTATGCCAGTGGTGCCATGGAGCCGGGTCCATGCTCAGAAGGGGCCCCAGCCTGCGCTGCTTGCACTGCGCCCTGAGATCCCATCAGCCCGCTGGCTCTCCCCACCCTGCCCACCACTAGCTCCTCTCTGGATCCTCTTCAGGGCTGGCTCCAGGCACCAGCAAAACAAGCAGGTGCTTGGGGCAGCACATTCTGGCTCCGGCCATCATAAGTGCCGACTCCAGGGCATGGGGAAAAAGTACCCCCGCTGCCCCAGCTTGCCTCCACCTGCTCCCCTGAGCACGCCGCCGCCGTTCCGCTTCTCCCCCCTCCCTCCCAGGCTTGCCACGTGCGAAACAGCTGTTTCATGCAGCAAGGCTGGGAGGGAGGAGAAGCCGAGCGGCGGGCGCTCAGGGGAGGCGGCAGTGGTGGAGCGGAAGTGAGCTGGAGCAGGGAGCGGTTCCTCTACCTCCCGTTACTTCCTGCGCCCCCCCACCCTAGCTCACCTCTGCTCTGCCTGCCCCCCTGAATGCGCCGCTGCTCCGCTTCTCCACTCTCCCTCGCCTGAGAGGGAGAGGGGAGAAGCGGAGTGGCGGCGCACCCGAGGGAGCAGGTGGAGCGGAGGTGAGCTAGGGTGGGAGGTCGCGGGAGGCCCCCAGGAAGCAATGGGGGGGGGAAATGCGGCACGCCTGGGGGAGGAGGCAGGGCTGGGGATTTGGGGAAGGGGTTCAGAAGGGGTGGACTTGGGGCGGGGCCAGAGGGCATGAAAAAAAAGGGGGGACGGGCAAAATTTTTTTTGCTTGGGGTGGCAAAAATCCTAGAGCCAGCCCTGCTCCTCTTCGCCTCCTGGCCCCACCCGCTGGCTTCTCTCTGCCTTCTGGCCAGTCCCCAGTGCACTTCAGGCTCCGGGCAGTCTCTGCTTCCCACCACCTTTGGGGCCCCACCTGTCTCCCTGGAGCTGAGGCACTTGGGACTGGTGCAGAAGCTTGGCCAGTCTTAGCCAGTTGGGGGGATGACAGTGCGGGGGTCTTGACTGGGCCCCTCCAGGCAATTGGATCCTGAGGGAGGCTGGCTGGGGCAAGCCCTGGCCTGGCTGATCGCACCTCTCCCGAGGGGCCGGAGCTACTCCCTGCCCCGGGACCTGCACTGGCAACTCAACCCGGCAGATAGTCGCCTCCCAGCAGGGCCAGGAGGCAGGGCGTGGCGGAGGGAGTGTCTGGAGGATATGGGCAGTGGAGGTTGCTGGGCTGTGAGGGGGTGGGGAAGATCTGTGTGCTGGGGCACTAGGGAATGGGGGTTCTGTGTGGGGTGCTAGGCAGTTGTGGGGCTGTGGGCAGGGGGTGCTAGGCAGGTGTGGTGTTGTGCAGGGCGCTGTGCATTTGTGGGGGGGTGCTGGGCATAGTGGGTCTGGGGGTGCTCTGGCCATAGGGAATCAGAGGGCTGTTCCAGTGTTGGGGGGGGGGGACTCTGTGGTGTGGCATGGGCCCACCCCCATGGGGAAGGGACATGCTGGCAGCACAGGGCTGGGTGGGCCACTGTGCATCTGGCAACTGCCGGTTTGTAAATAGTGCCCTTGCACTGGGCTTGGCGTACCAGGGCCGCCCAGGCTAGGCACCAGGTCAGCCCCTCGCTCCGTGGACTGACCCCTCCCGTGCCATGCTCCATTGCCACCATGGGGGCCCACAAATATGTTTGGTGCCAGGCCCACAAAAGGTTAATCCGGCCCTGGCGCAGAGCACCGGGGTTCTGGAGCTGAGGGGCCAAGCATGTTTGGTGGGGAGACGCCTCCATTCCCTTCCCCCAAGCACTAGGCCCTGCCCATGGTTCCTGCATATGCCACAACCCTCCCAGGCCCCAGCTGACTCCCTGCTTCATTAACTCCTGGGCACGGCGTAGCCTTGGCACAGGAAGAGTTAATTCGATTCCAGACAGTCCCTGCCTGGTGTGGGCAGGCGTGAACCCGGAGACAACCGTGGCACCTAGAGCAAGCACCATCATGCTGAGATAACCATAGCACACGCAACACCGAGCTGCCGCCAGGACCCCCACTCAACGGTATTGCTGCTGAGGCATTTTCCGCACATGGATTAGCCCGGCAGGGGCTATTTGGGAAACTCTTAGTACCAGATGTGATCGCGCAGCAGCAGTGCTAACAGGCTTCGGGCCCCTGGGCCCAGACCTTTTCTGTTTACTCCGCAGAAACAAAGGGAGCTGGGAACGATACCTCTGCCTCCATCCCCACCTCCTCATGTAGATTTTGGGAGAAGTGGTTAGAAACTATCAAGGGAAACAGGGACTCTGGGATTCAGATCTCATTTAATGTTTATCTAGGATTTTTTGTTTGTTTTTTGTGGGGAGGGGAGAATTGGTGGATTTAGCCTTCATGGAATCCAGATTCTTCCCAACCTTCCCCTTTGCTCCCAATCATGAAGGTGTTGCTGATGAGACCCCTGTTGGCCCTCACTACCTCTTCTTCCAGGCATCACCATGCCAGTGCTATCTTCTCCCTGTCTCCTGCTGGGCTGGAGGAACCGGGCACCCAACCAACGCCAGAGTCGTAGTCATGTCTTTACAACTTTACTTGACTATTGACATCACTCCTTCCCTGATCGTCTAGACTTGGTTGTATCAGCTCCCGACTAGCTGGCTGTTGTCCTCATTCCCTTGACTGCCCTCTGCATAATTGATTTGGTGTACAACTGACTCTTTCATTAATGGACTCCCGGCATAATTGTTTCATTATTGATTCCTTGTGTTATTGCTGCAGATCATAATTGATTCACTATATAATTGCTTCCCCAGTTAACTGACTCACTGCACAATTGAACAATAGCAGATCCAGTCGGTGCTTTCCTATCACTCTCTTCACTCCCCTTCTTTACATCAATGTCTATGTAGGGATTTGCTCTGGGTACAGCTATCAGGCCCAGCCACTCCAGCTCCATCAGTACAAGTAGCAGTTTTGCTTGTCTACACTAGGGTTTTACACTGGTGGCTGAAATTGAGCCAAAACCCCAGTGTATGCAAGGTTTTTGTCTTTGGTGTCTCTTCAGAGCTGGATGACTTCCCGCAATGCTGGGACCTTCCAGTAGAACAAGGAGGCTCCCTGTGAATCCCAATACACAGTTCATCTTGCATTGATTAACCCATCTTTGTTCGATGCCTCTGTACTCAGTAAAGCTAATTCCTATCAGACACATTCCTGCCAAGTCCAGTCCTGTCAGTAACAAAGAACAGCAAAGGAGACTGCCCTGGGGCAAAATAAGCACAATGAGCATGGAGATGCAGATGGAGAGTAAAGATATAGAAGGCATAGAACTAGAGGGGTGGAATTAGATAAAGATGTGATGGGGGGATAGGTATAAAGTGCCTAGAAAATTGGCATCCTGATCCATGACTGGTGCATCTTGATGCTGTTGCAATATAAATAAATTATAACATTAGCCACTGTAGGCATTGAATATCAACCTCCACCATGTGACAATGGTATGTATAACCTTGGTTAACCCAGATCATATGATGAGCCAGGAAATAAAGATCAGTTTCTTCCCACAATCGCTGTGTTAGACCCATATTAACTCCTTGTTAACTCCAAGTTAACTCCTTGGCAAAAATGGAGTGAATGAAGCCCCCTGACTCTGTTGTCTTCAAGAGCAAATTCTCATGAAAGCAAGGGGTGTTGACAAGAAAGGGTGAAATACTCTACATGGCAGGCCCAGTGGCATTGAAAATCTCCAAAATGATAACACCAAGGACACTGTAAACTGTTGACAAAGTTATTCAGGTGTAATGGGTTCAGTCACAGAGTTCTCCTTGGGACTGTCACCTGATGTGCTGAAGTTACCTCTGAGCCCCTTTTCCCTGCCAGCTTGGGACTCCAGAACCCTGTCTTGTTGAGCCAAACATGCTAGCCTGCTGCAACACAGACCAAGGTCTGGTCCATGCCCCCAAAGCTGCAGACTTTAACCAAAAACTGCTCAGCAGGTCACCTATCTCCTAGACACCCAGTTCCCAGTGGGATCCAAACCCCAAATAAATCTGTTTTACTCTGTATAAAGCTTATACAGGGTAAACTCATACATTGTCTGCTCTCTAATAACACTGATAGAGAGATATGCACAGCTGTTTGCTGCCCCAGGTATTGTTCACTTACTCTGGGTTTACCAATAAATAAGAGTGATTTTATTAAGTATAAAAAGTAGTATTTAAGTGGTTTCAAGTAATAACAGACAGAATCAAAGTAAGTCACCAAACAAAATAAAGCAAAAGCACCCAAGTCTAAACCTAATACATTAAGAAACTGATTAGCGGTAAAATCTCACCCTCAGAGATGTTCCAATAAACTTCTTTCACAGACTAGACTCTTTCCTAGTCTGGGCCCAGTCCTTTCCCCGGTACAGTCTTTGTTAGTTCCAACAGCCATCTTAGGTGGAAACTAAGTGTTTCTCATGACTGGAAGCCTCTTTTGTTCTGTTCCACCCAGTGGTGAGCTGGAGCCAGTTCGCACCGGTTCGCGGGAACCGATTGTTAAATTTAGAAGCCATTTTAGAACCGGTTGTCCTGCGCGGGACAACCGGTTCTAAAAGGGCTTCTAAATTTAGCAACCAGTAAGTTGAAATGACCCAGGAGCGTAGCTAGGGTGGGAGCAGGGGGAGCGGCTGCTCCCCCGAGCACATTATCCAAAAGTGGTGCCTTAGGCGCTGACTCCGTGGGTGCTCCGGGGCTGGAGCACCCACTGGGAAAATTTGGTGAGTGCAGAGCACCCACCAGCAGCTCCCCGCCCCGCCCCCCAGCCCCAGCTCACCTCCACTCTGCCTCCTCCTCCTCCCCTGAACGCTCCGTCCCACTTCTCCCCCTCCCCCCCTGTCAGGGCTGGATCCCCACTTTGAACTTTAGGGTACAAATGTAGGGGCCTGCATGAAAACTTCTAAGCTTAACTACCAGCTTAGCTCTGGTTCGGCTGCCACCATTTCAATGGATTCCCTCCCTGGGAAGCCTTGAAAAACCTTCACCAATTCCCTGGTGAAAACAAATCCAAACCCCTTGGATTTAAAACAAGGGGAAATTAACCATTCCCCTCCTTCCTCCCACCAACTCCTGGTGAATCAGGATCCACCCCTTGGATCTTGAACAAGGAAAAATCAATCAGGTTCTTAAAAAGAAGGTTTTTAATTAAAGAAAAAGGTAAAAATCATCTCTGTAAAATCAGTATGGAAATTAACCTTACAGGGTAATCAAACTTAAAGAGCTCAGAGGACTCCCCTCTAGTCTCAGGTTCAAAGTACAGCAAACAAAGATAAACACTCTAGTAAAAGGTACATTTACAAGTTGAGAAAACAAAGGAAAACTAACACACCTTGCCTGGCTATTTACTTACAAGTTTGAAATAGGAGAGACTTGTTTAGAAAGATGTGGAGAACCTGGATTGATGTCTGGTCCCTCTCAGTCCCCGAGAACGAACACACTCACAAACAAAGAACACAAACAACAGCCTTCCCCCCCCCCCAAGATTTGAAAGTATATTGTCCCCTTATTGGTCCTTTAGGTCAGATGCCAGCCAGGTTACCTGAGCTTCTTAACCCTTTACAGGGAAAAGGATTTTGGAGTCTCTGGCCAGGAGGGATTTTTATAGTACTGTACACAGGACAGCTATTACCCTTCCCTTTATAGTTATGACAGTGCCTTAGGCGCTGACTCCGTGGGTGCTCCGGGGCTGGAGCACGCACTGGGAAAATTTGGTGAGTGCAGAGCACCCACCAGCAGCTCCCCGCCCCGCCCCCCAGCCCCAGCTCACCTCCGCTCTGCCTCCTCCTCCTCCCCTGAACGCTCCGTCCCACTTCTCCCCCTCCCCCCCGCTTCCCGCGAATCAGCTGTTCGAGCGGGAAGCCTGGGAGGGCAGAGAAGCAGTGCGGCGGCTTCATGCTCAGGTCTATGGAGGCGGAGGTGAGCTGGGGCTGGGGGGGGGCAGCCCGCGCCACAGCAGGTAACTCAGGGGGCGCGCAGGGGAACCGCTCCCCACCCCAGCTCATCTCCACCTCCGGCTCCCTGGGCCTGAGCGCGAAGCCGCTGCTTGCTTCTGGAGCCCTCCCAGGTTTCCCGCGCGAACAGCTGATCGCGGGAAGCGGGGGGGCTGCGAGCTCGGCCTGACCCCGTGCTCCAGGCGCTGCGCGGCGGCGGTGTGGCCCAGCTCCAGCCAAGCAGCGTGGCTGTAGCGCCGCCAGCCACCTCCAGGCAGCGCGGTAAGGGGGCAGGGAGCAGGGGGGTTGGATAGAGGGCAGGGGAGTTCGGGGGGGTGGTCGGGGGTGGGGAGGTGGATAGGGGTCAGGGCAGTCAGAGGGCGGGGAACAGGGGGGTTGAATAGGGGCAAAGGTCCTGGGGGAGCAGTCATGAAGGAGGGGGGGTTGGATGGGGCGGTGGGAGGCAGTCAGGGGCAAGGGTTCCAGGGGCAGTCAGGGAACAGGGAGAAGGGGTGGTTGGATGGGGCAGGGCTCCCGGGAGGGGCGTCAAGGAACGCGGGGGGTTGGATGGGGCAGGAGTCCCGGGGGGCGGGGGGGTGGGCCACGACCGCCTTGTGGGGTGAGGAGGGAACCGTTTGTTAAGATTTTGGCAGCTAATTACTGGTTCCACCCCCTTTTATAGCTTTGGCAGAAGGCGGGACTCTTTTGTCTCTCTGGGTCCCCACCCCTCCTAAATGGAAAAGCCCCAGGTTTAAGATGGATTCCTGTACCAGGTGACATGGTCACATGTCCTGTGAGACCCCCCCAAGCCTTCATTCTTCCTGGCCTGACTCACACGAAGGCTTGCAAGTAAACAGAGCCATTTACAACCAATTGTCCTAGTTGATGGGAGCCATCAAGATTCCAAACCACCATTAATGGCCCACACTTTGCATAACTACAATGGGACTTCAGAGTTATATTTCATATTTCTAGTTTCAGATACAAGAATGATACATTTATACAAATAGGATGACCACACTCAGTAGATTATAAGCTTTGTAATGATACCTTACAAGAGACCTTGTGTGACAAGCATATTTCAGTTCCATTATATTCACACTCATAAGCATATTTCCATAAAACATTATGGAGTGCAACATCACATCAGGCATTCCAGGAATACTGTGATTCATACAAATATGTCAACTGGGAATGACATTGCATTTTCTCTGCAAAGAACAAGGGGCCATCTGAAACCACTGACTATTATATAATACATGGTCATGTGAATTTGGACAAGTACCAGATGGACTAATCAGAGACAGACTTATTTTTGGCATAGCCAATAACCAGGTCAAATAAATGTTGTTGCAAGAAATGGACTTGACTTTGCAAAGAACAGCCTGATCCAAAGCCCACTGGAGTCAATTGGAGTCTTTACTAGGCGCTGGCTCAGACCTTAATTGGTCTGTCAGTCAGCGACCGTGAATCAGAGCAGGTGATACCAGAAATTCCCCAGACTACATTTTGTATTCCTGACCTACATTTTTAAATAAGCATAAGTCACTCCACCATCGGAAGCTGTAGACCACATACGATTGGAAGCTTAGGGTCACATGATATGTCTCAGCAGCCAGTAACTCTGAAGTAAACAAGTGTCAGTGAGCATCAATGAATGTGTAGTAAAAAAAAAATGTATGAAGTTGTAAAGTTTAAAAAAAGCATATAGAAAGTTCAGACAGGACAATATAAAATGATGACACAGTTGAGGCAGATAGAACAGAGAAGATCAATTGGAAGAACCAGCTGTAAGAGAGAAAAGTTGGGAGAAGAGTGGAGAAAAGCAAGCAGGCAAAAAAGTTGAAGCAGCCGCAGTGGCAGAGACAATACAGTTAAATCACCGTAAGCCTGTTAGATTGTATCGCATGGCATAAGCTAGTATAGTGATAGAGTAATGGTATTAGTATGTGGATGTATGAGTGTGTTAATTGTGGTTTAAATATGTAAAATTTAAAGTACATTTGAAGAACTGCTGTCAGTGATTTATTGCAGACTGGCCATCTGCAATAGAGCACATCACTTAGAATCATTTAAACTGCATGCTCTTGTGGTTTAAATGATCTTTAACTTGCAATAGGGGAATTCATGTCTCATTTTTAATTTTAGATCATATCGCAATAGGGATTACTAGTTACATTAATAAAAAGATCGGGTTTTGGAAAAGAATACTGCCTGTGTCACTCATTTTATTGAAAGGTTGTATCCATGTCCTTTAAATGTTACCTTAACTATCCCAGAAACCTTTACCTCGGGAAGAAGAGATTAAGGGGGCGATAAGCTATTCCAGGAGTGCCCCAAAATCCAATTTTTGGGGTAACACAGGGACTGCACAGCACCAACCGCTGGGCAACAGGGCAGCTCCCAGCCAGCTCCAAGGTGCTAGATGGCAGGATAGGCACATCCAATGAGTGGATGTGAATCATTGCAGCCAATGAGCATCCTCTGGGCCCCTTGGATGGAGTGCTACAGTGCAGATAGCTCAGTAGGAAACTGCAGGGAAGGACAGAGGTCAGGTCATTAGGCTACAGAGCCAGACCTCACCACCCTCCAGGCCCAACTGGGGATAGATGGGGCCTGCTGTGATAAGCAATTAACAGTCCTGCCCTCCTTAAGACATCAGGATTTGATAGCATGGCTCACACCCAGAAAGCCATTTCACAAGTTACTGTTGGAAGTAAACAAATCAAACAAATCAGGAGTGAGATGTGTTGGCACAGAGGGAGATGGGGAGGGGCAAGGCAGGAATAGCAATAGGGGCTCCCCGTCAGGAATGAGGGGCGCTCGCAGAAGGTACATCTCCCTCTTCACAGTGGTGGATGTGACATTGTGCAGTGTACTGGCAAGTGAGTAATGAAGTCTTGCAGTGACTTGTGATCATGTCACCTGAACTGGAATCCATCTTTAACCTGGTGCTTTTCCAGTGAGGGGGGGTTGGAAACCCAGAGGGACAAAGGGTTCCTGCCTTATGCAGAAGATATATAAAGGGGTGGAAGAGAACAGAGGAGGGGAGGAGCCATCATGAAGAATCCCCTAGCTACCACCTGAGCTGCAACAAGAGCTGTACCAGGGGAAAGAACTGTGCCCAGGCCTGGAAGGTGTCCAGTCTGAGAAAAAGCTTACTGAAGCATCTCTGAGGGTGAGATTATCTGTATTCAGTTTGATTAGACATAGATTTGCGCATTTTATTTTATTTTGCTTGGTGACTTACTTTGTTCTGTCTGTTACTACTTGGAACCACTTAAATCCTACTGTCTGTATTTAATAACATCACTTTTTATTTAATAATTTACTCAGAGTATGTATTAATACCCGGGGGAGCAAACAACTGTGCATATCTCTCTATCAGTGTTATAGAGGGCTAACAATTTATGAGTTTGCCCTGCATAAGCTTTATGCAGGGTAAAACGGATTTATTTGGGTTTAGACCCCATTGGGAGTTGGGCATCTGAGTGCTAAAGACATGCACACTACTGTGAGCTGTTTTCAGGTAAACTTGCAGCTTTGGGACAAGTGATTCAGACCCTGTGTCTGTGTTAGAGCAGACTGGAGTGCCTGGCTCAGCAAGACAGGGTGCTGGAGTCCTGAGCTGGCAGGGAAAACAGGAGCAGGGGTAGTCTTTGCACATCCGGTGGCAGCTCCCAAGGGGGTTTTTGTGATCCAACCCGTCACAGTGGAATCTGAGTCATTCACCCCATCAAAGAGAAACAATTCACTCGAATGCACTTATATTACTTTATTCTACTGTGGGTAAAATTACAGGACAGAGGGTGAGTGTGGGGTGGGGTCACTAGACCGATACGCAGTGTTGGGGCTCTAGAGAAACAGAGACTCTCCAGGGTCAGTGTTCCATGGCAGTGTCCTAGGGATGGCGCTGTGTTCATGCCACAGAGGCCAGGGCCACCTGGTTGTTGGCCCTGTCGAAGACAACGTAGTACTGGCGGATGAAGACATCTCCAAGGATCCAGAGCTCTCCAGAGGAGGTGGGGACATCGATGCTTTCAAAGCCAGAGCTACAAGAGCCAGAGTCCTGCACCAGGAAAAATAGGACATAATTATTGGGCAGGAACTTCAATAATCCCTTGAGTTATCATCCTGTAGAGCTTGCACATACCTGTGCCTGTGCCTGTACCATCTTCTGCTGTGCTCTCAAAGCTCCCAAGCTAAGGAGCATTAGGCTGGGTCAGGGCTTTGATGGGAGATCTCTATGGGCCATAGGGAGTGGCACTGGTGAGTTGGTCCCCAATGTTTGGAGCTATTTAGATACCTAACCCCTATTGACCTACCTTTGTGGATCTGGGCCTCAGAACAGCCTCAGTGCCTCAGGGGTGAGGGTCTGAGGCTAAGGAGTGCAAACTTTCAAATGGGAAGAAAAGCAAGGTTCTTACCACTTCTGTTCATGACACATCCCTTGGGGAGACAAAGCATGCTCTCCCCAGGCTCCTGGCTGGATTCCAAAGGGAGCGATTACTTTCTGCCACCAGAAATCCTGCTGTGATTATAAGTGGATTTGGACTTCCCCACTACCTGCTATCAGCTGGTGTTGTGTGCTGTTAAACAGCTTACCTGTTCCTCCCCAGATGGGAGCAAACTTTTATCATGGGGGAGGAAAACTCCTTCCTGATGCCCAGGTACCCATGCCCTGGAGCGCAAGGCAGTGATCTCTCTTGATCTAACCTCCCAGCTTGGGTAGCTGCTCATTTAATTCTCTCCCAGCCCAGTAAGGCCCCTGCCCTGGTGATCTCCTACGGTGGCCAGCTCTACAGGCTGCTTTACTTCTCTTGCGGTATGTGACTTTCACTGTGAGCCTTCCTTGATTTTGACCGTCCCTCCCCTTGGATCCCTTTGGGGGAAGAGCTCTCTGCCTCCCCACTCTCATACTGGGGACAGAGTCTGAGCTGCGTCTCAGTGATGCTCCTGCAGGTTCATGCCGGCTGTGCAGGGGGCAGTTGCCAGCATGCTCAGTGCAATGGCCTCAGGCACAAGCCCTCGTTAAGCGGCCCCAAGGCGGCTTTCTGAGGAGAACACTCACATCAATGATGTAGGCACTGGCGGGCACAGGGAACTCGATGCCGTTGATGTTGAAGACGATGTTGGGCAGGCTGCTCATGGCACTGCAGCTGATCTGCAGGGAGGAAGTTAACACATGGAGGAAAGGTTAGGCATGTCTTGGCCACTAGGCCCTCCAATGAGAGAGATGGAGCATCACATCCATGTGTAGCAGATAGCTCTAAAAGTGTCCGTCTCTGATCCCTGCCCTTACCGTGCCATCGCTGGCGCCAATGTAGGACTCGATGTTGGAGATGCCAGTAGAAGGCCCAGCCAGCAGAGAAGTGCCAGTGTCAATTATAGCCTGGCAGCCACTAGAGCAAGCGATGGTCTCTCCATTCATGGTGATGCTGGAAGAGAGAGAGTCAGGGGGGACGTCCCTAGAAACACTCCCAATCTCATTTCCACTCAGCCCACGAGGCAGCAGTGAGAGGCCTGCAGGGTGGAGCTGCCCCACCGCCCCCTTGCTACGACTGCCAAGAAATTTCCCCTGATGTTTCAGCCTCAACCTTTCTTGGCTATTGCCCGTCGCACCTCATCCTACAACCTTCTGCGAGTGTGACCGATCTAGCCTGGGGGTCACAAACAGATGTCAAGGGGTCGTGACCACCAAGCCCTTTCCTTTATTGCTAAGCAGAACTGGCCAGATGAAGGTTACTGGTATGGACGAGGTGGAGAACGACTGATCTAACCTCCTCGCTGGTGAGCCCCTTTCCTATAGGTCCAAGGAAGGCATGATTCTGACTCCCGTGTCTCTCATCTTGTCTAGACTCTGTAATTTAAGCTTCCCCTACATCTCCTTTTGCCTGTCTCCTCAAGGTGGCACAATGAACGGGAGGCCAAGGGGTGGGTGATACCTGTCCATAGTGATTTCCCAGTAAGTCTCAGCAGAGAGAGGGATCCAGTTGAGGCTCCCAGAGTAGTAAGATGAGTCGATGCCACCAAACATCACGAAGCTTCCACTCTGCTCATCACTGGAGAAGGGAGAAAGGAGAGTCAAGGAAGATCCATGAATGATCGGCTAACAAGACAATAGGAAACGCGCCGTCTGTTAGAAAAGGACCACAGCTGGGGAGTGCTGGGGTAGAGTCAGAGCTGGGCACATCAGCATCTAGTAGCAGAGTAAGGACAAGATGGTTGGATGAGAGCGGTGTCTCACCCCCTACTTTAATATCACTTTCCCCTGTCTCTTGCTAGATCTCAAAAGCTAATCATGATTGGACTTGCCCTAAAACTGGATAGGAAACCTTCAAGGAAAGGCCCAGGTGTTTGAGGCAGTGGTGTCAGTCACTCAGTAGGTGCTGCTCTTTCCTCTGAGTCAGTACCAAGTAGATAGTTCTGTCTGGTGCTAGAAGATGCTAAGTGAGGGAACCATGTGGGTGACACGTTTGGGGGAACTTTTCCCCCAGGAGTCAATGTAATACAGATGACCTACTTCGGCACTGGGCAGTGCTTGATGTGGCCCTGGGCAGTGCTTGATATGGCCCTGATGCTTTAATGTAATCATTAGAAATAGTAGTGTTCATTTCTGATCCCAAAAACTTACATCACCAGCACAGAATGTGTGATGTTGCACTCCATATGATTTTATGAAAATATGCTAATGAGTGTGAATATAATGGAACTGGAATATGCTTCATGCAAAAGGTCTCTTGTAAGGTATCATTACAAAGCTTATAATCTACTGAGTATGTTCATCCTATTTGTATAAATGTATCATTCTTGTATCTGAAACTAGAAATATTAAATATAACTCTGAAGTCCCATTGTAGTTATGCAAAGTGTGGGCCATTAATGGTGGTTTGGAATCTTGATGGCTCCCATCAACTAGGACAATTGGTTGTAAATGGCTCTGTTTACTTGCAAGCCTTCCTGTCAGTCAGGCCAGGAAAAATGAAGGCTTGGAATCTCACAGGACATGTGAGCTGATACTGCAATCCATCTTAAACCTGGGGCTTTTCCATTTAGAAGGAGGCATAGGGACCGAGAGAGACAAAAGATTCCTGCCTTGTATCAAAGCTATAAAAGGGGGTGGAACAGAACAAAGGAGGCTTCCAGTCATGAGAAACGCCTAGTTTCCACCTAAGATGCCTGTTGGAACTAACAAAGACTGTACCAGCGAAAGGACTGGGCCCAGACTAGGAAGGAGTCTAATCTGTGAAAGAAGCTTATTGGAACATCTCTGAGGGTGAGCTTTTACCTGTAATCAGTTTCTTAATGTATTAGGCTTAGACTTGCATGCTTTTGCTTTATTTTGTTTGGTGACTTACTTTGTTCTGTCTGTTATTACTTGGAACCATTGGAAGTATTAAATCCTACTTTTTATACTTAATAAAATCACTCTTGTTTATTAGTAAACCCAGAGTAAGTGATCAATACCTGGGGCAGCAAACAGCTGTGCATATCTGTCTATCAGTGTTATTAGAGAGCGGACAATGTATGAGTTTACCCTGTATAAGCATTGTACAGAGTAATACGAATTTATTTGGGGTTTGGATCCCATTGGGAACTGAGTGTCGGATGCTGGAGATAGGTGACCTGCTGAGCAGTTTTTGGTTAAAGTCTGCAACTTCAGGAGCGTTGACCAGACCTGGGTCTGTGTTGCAGCAGGCTAGCGTGTCTGGCTCAACAAGTCAGGGTTCTGGAGTCCCAAGCTGGCAGGGAAAAGGGGCTCAGAGGTAACTTCAGCACCTCAGGTGACAGTCCCAAGGGGGTCTCTGTGACCAAACCCATCACAGCTGCTTTTGGGGAATTCTGATGCAAACGTTGCAGGGATCACTCAGTGTGAGAGGCGCTATAGGAACAGTAATCTCACTGCAGCAGATGGGCTGTTTCCAGCCCTGACTTACGAGCTCAGGTAGACAGAGAAGAGGTCCTGGGACACCAAACCCTCATTCATCATGTTGTCGAAGACGGGGGTAGCTCCAGAAGAGGCGATGCTTGGGAAGGCCAGACCCAGGATCCCATCAAATTCGGAGTACTCAAAGGCTGTGCCGGGCTCAGTTTCACTCAGGCCAAAAATCTGTTTGGTGTCCACAATGCCTCCAACCTTGGGGGAGAGATGGGGACAATCAGACACATGCTACGTCCGAGGAGAAGCTGTTAAGTCCTACCAGAGGGAAATTCATAGGTGGGGAGTTCTCAGAGGCTGAACTCTGTTCTCCCCCCATATAGGAGTAGCCTATGAATGACGATTACGTGTGTAGGCGCTAAATGGGTCTGACTTTGATTTCATTCTTTGTAAAATCGTTCAACTGAAGTGGGCAGAGTTACCAGCATGAGATCAGAATGAGGCCTCAGCATTGAGAATAATTTGAATGGGTATTATATGTATTAACAATCCTATAAAAACCCTTTGATCACCTAGGATTTAGCAGTTGTTCCTATTCTGGATGCCACACTCACTCCACACTTCATGCCAACAGCAGAGGGAAAACTGAGATCCTCCTGCTCTAAAAGCCTCCCTGCCATACAAAGGAGAAACTCCTATAGTCACTGACTCTATAGGACCTATGGCACACAGCAGAGCAACTCTATTCCATACAGTAGAGAGCAGAGGTGCTGTACACCCTACCCTCTTCAATATGAGTCAACCTATGAGATGCACTCTGTAAGTGGGTAAAACAGAATCTAAATTAACATGATACAAAAATTCAGATGATCTCTGTCTTGCTCTGTGTTTCCCACCTCTTTCTCTGGTTTTATCTGCTCTCTTCTCTACCCTTTCTCTATCCCCCTCCCACGTGGAATTCCTCTTTAGATTCCTAGATGCGTCTTGTCCTCATAACTCCTAATCTTGATCCTTTCTTGTGATTTACCTGGACGGTGTCGTAGGCCAGGAATCCGGTCATGCTGCCACTGCCATACTGGATGGAGAGACTCTCATTAGTGGCCTCATAGGTGGAGGAGTCTGATGGGTTGAATTTGTTGTGGTTTGCTGCAAGTACAGAAGAGTCAGATGGTCACAGACTGACACTTGTAACTCTCCCCATGTGTTGTATAGAGAGCCTGGATGCCTAAACAGGCTATGAATTCCTTAGTGGGGACAGGGTGCCTAAGAGTCAAGCATTGCAGTGCTCAGCATTGCCCCACCTAAGTGCCTTTGTGGATCTAGCTTCTTGTCTTACTAGGGCCTGTTTCCCCTCTAACACCATGTAGTACATGGAGGAACAATGGAGGGAGATCTACTGCTCTCTGGCTTCTGAGGTGGATAAAAATAGACGATTAAAAAAAATCCTATTTAAAAAATTAACCTTGATATTAGGATAACATAGGCCTAAACTTACTAAAATTCACTAAAATCATTTAAATTACATACAAAGGTTACTATTAAGCAGCGCATGTTTTCTGCCTTTAAAGAAAGTCAACGGAACTGGTGGAATTTCAATGCTCTCATAATTTGGAAACAGAATTTCTTCAGGTGCTAAATAAGCTTTTGACAGCAGTAGCCTCTTCTGCAAGTGCAGAGCGAATACTTTCTTTATATCTGTTTATTAACTAGTTCAGTTCACGGATTAGTTCATTCCAACTTAAGAAGTTAATTGGAAATTGAAAAGCGGGAATGCCTGTTTTCCTCTTTCTCTGAGTAAAAACTAGGTGCGAGAGGATGAGATCTACAAGTTCTAAAATCTTGAAGGACACGCTGATCAGAAACAATCAGTTCAATTCACTAATTACAGATAACACTTCCTTTTTTTCATAAATCTGTTATTTTTAAATGCAAAACATGTTTTGATAAATTTTTCTTTCTTATGTATCCAGCCCATTCAAAGGAGTTTTAACTAATTTTTTTAAAACGCTGGATTTTGCATTTTAAAGTGAATTCCAATTTCCATCCAAATTGAGTTTGACACAAATCAAAAAGTAATTACATAGTAAATAAGAAATGCATCCCTCACCATTCTCTAACATAATTAAACAACGTACAAATTATTTATCTGAATAATTGTATATTAAGCTATATAATTGCGTAAACAAATGAGTATTGACATTGTGTATCTAGGGTTGCCAAGCCTCCTGTTTCTCCGGGAATCTCCCGGAATCAGGCCCTATCTCCCGGAGGCTACTGAAGTCAATCTGGGAGATTTTAGTCTGCTAAAAGTCTGGTGGTGCAGCAAGGCTAAGGCAGGCTCCCTGCCTGCCCTGGCCCTATGGTGCTCCCAGAAGCAGCCAGCACGAACCTGCAGCCCCTGGTGGGAGGGCGAGGGGGTCTCTGTGCGCTCCCCCCACCTTCAGCGCCAACTCCGCTGCTCCCATTGGCCGGGAAGTCCAGCCAATGGGAGCTGTGGGGTTGGTGCCTGCAGGCAAGGGCAGAGCACGGAACCGCCCCACCCGCCTTGGGGCCATGCTGGCCATTTCCAGGAGTGGCATGGGACCAGGGCAGGCAGGGAGCCTGCCTTAGCCCTGCTGCACCACCGACCGGGAGCCACCCGAGGTAAGTGCCTCCCGGACAAAGCCTGCACCCTACACCCCAAACCTCTGCCCCAGCCCTGAGCCCCCTCCAACCTCCAAACTCCCTCCCAGAGCCCACACACCACACCCCCTCCTCCACTCTGACCCCCAGCCCTGAGCCCCCTCCCTCACCCAAACTCCCTCCCAAAGCCTGTATCCTGTACCCCAACCCCCTACCCTAGCCCAGAGCCCCCTCCTGCACCCAAACTCATTCCCAGAGTTCACACCCCTCCCCCCTACTGCACTCCAATCCCCTGCCCCAGGCTCAGCCCAGTGCCCCCTCCCACACTCCGAACCCCTTGGCCCCAGCCCAGAGCCTGCACCCCAACCCCCTGGCCCAGCTGGTGAAAGTGAGTGAGGGTTGTGGAGAGTGAGCGGCAGAGGGAGGGGGGATGGAGTGAGTTGGGTGGGGTCTCGAAGAAGGGACGGGACTGGGGAGGGGCCTTTGGGAAGGGGCAGGGGCGGAGCAAGGGTGTTTGGGTTTGTGTGATTAGACAGTTGGCAACCCTAAGTGTATCCCCTGATTAGCTAAATAAAGTACCAAATATAATGTAAAGGATATATTTAGTTGCAAATCAACATGTTTATAGTGGTAACAAACCAGTGAGAATCAACTTCCTTTAGAAAAATAACTAAAAAGTACAAATGCAAAGTAAGATTAAAATCAATTATTTCAATTAAGGTTCCTCCTTACTAATGTAAATCTCTATGATTTCAATCAACCCGCCCAGCAGGAATGCCAAGACAAGAGGCGTTACAGGTGACTTACTGCAGGCTGTGCTGGAGCAGTACACGGAGGGCACCCACAGGTTGGAGGAGCCGGTGTCGAAGAGGACGGAGAACTCCTGGGCTGGGGTGCCGATGGAGATGGTTCCATAATACTCCATCTGCCAAAGCAGGATAAAGAACGATGTAAAGAGAGGGATCCATTGCCATCCAAGGGCTAGATCTGTAGCTGGTGTAAACCTTTATAGCTACACAAGCTGATTTACACCAGCTGAGGGTCTGGACTATGGTGCCCTCGCTACAGGCTCAGCCTGACCTGATGTTCCTCTGCCATCACTTTGCCAAGCATGGCTCCTAGCACCTACTGGCATCTGAGGCACAGAGTCTTTAACCCTAGTCCCCATAAATATCAGGGTGTGAGAGGGGACGGTGAGTAGGGGGGAGCCAGCAGACCCTGGGAATGCTGTTCCCAGTGCTCTTCTTAATCCCATCCAATCAGGGCTGGGTGGCCCAGCACAGGTTCTTAGTAGCAGCAAAATGGGAGCTTGGTTGGAAGCACATGGGTAAGGAAGTGCGGTTGGGGCACTTTTGGGAGGAGGGAGAGATCAGCTCTTGGCAGAGAAGTGGGAAGCTTTGATGAGGAAAGGGAGGCTACAAGGCCTGCTCTCCTGCCATACTCACGTCCATGTAGTTTGTTAGGGGCTCACTGGCAAACTCATTGGACAGGTTGGGGAAATACTTGGAGGCTATGTTGTAAGGGTGATTCCTCAGGAAATCCTTCAGCAAGCCATGTTCCTTAAGGTTCTGCCTCAGGGATTTCCCCTTCTTCAGGGAGACCCTAATCAACAAGGGTAGAGAGAGAGACCGATCAATAGGAAATAAACAATAGACAAGCCTTGTGTTCAGAGCCTAAAGTGTAATCCAGCTTTTACATTGCACTGAGACCCCTTAGTACACCTAGGATTATGAAAGGAGTGCAAAAGAGCTGGGTGCCCAGTGCACTGAAAGTCAATGAGAGTTGGGCACATAATTCCTGTAGGACTCTTGGAAAATCCCAGCCTATATGTACTAGAAGAGAGATGGCTCAACGTTCTGGGAGCTGTACTAATACATAGAAAGAGACAGTTCCTGCCCTGCAGAGGTTACTATTGAAATAGACAAGATAGACAAAGGAAGTATGATCCGTCACCTTGACTCCATCAACTATGCTGTTCTGCTTGAAATCACGTTCTCCCTTAACTTCCATGTCTCTCCTCTCATGGTTCTCCTCCTACATCTGTAATCACTCTTTGATGCCTTCAGTGGATCCACCCTTCAACTTTCTGTGGGGATCCTTCATCCCTGTCTGTTATCCTTCTACCCCTTATCTCTGTGCAATCTTATCCACAAACATAAATTCCACTACTGTATCTATACCGATAACTCACAAATCTACTGCCCTCCACTAGACCTGTCTCCTCATGTCCAAACTGAAATCTTGGCCTTGTAGGCCAGGCTTGATGGGAGTAATTGAACATGGGGGAGGCCTCATTTTTTGGGAGACAGGATTAGGGAGGTTAATAGATCAGCAGGCTAAACACAGAATGTCTGTGCTAACTGGGACAGGTAAGTGGGTGGTAAGCCAAGAGACAGAATGGCTGAACTAGCCAATATAAGGCAGGGAACGTCAAGGGAATCATTTACAAAGGACAGAGTAACAATGGACAAGATAAGCTGGGAACATAAAGATGAGTAAATCCCACATGGCGTGGATAGAGTATGCTGTAAAGGGATTGGTTCCTACAAAGTAACCAAGCCAATCCCAAAATGTGTGATACAACATATAGTAAATGCAATGAATGTGATGTAAAGTATGTAAAGGAAGCAGGGTTATTTGTGTAACTTTGGATCTGTGATGCACCCTGCATCCACCCCCTGCAGTTGAGTCTGATCAGCCCAGCGTAGCTTTACTGTATGCCAACTAAAGACACCTGAGTGAGGAAATCCGGAGTCAAACTGAGTGCTTGGGAAGTCAAGTAGGAAGGGGTCTCGGAAGAAATTCCAACAGGCCTGTGTCTCTGACATTTCCCCACGGATGTCTCACTGTCAGCTCCACCTCAAAATGACTAAAACAGAGCTCCTAATCTTCCTCCTTCCATCAAGCCCTCCCCCACTATTTCTTTCCTTGATCATTGTCGGCAACCACACCATCCTGCCTCTCACGCAGGCCATATCCTGGTGTCATCTTCAACATGGACTTTCCTCTAGCTCCTCACGTCCGGGCTATGTCTAAATCTTGCCAAATCTTCTTGCATAAGCTCTCAGAGACACAGCCTTTCCTTCACACAGCTATAGCTCTTGTCCTAGCTCTCCTCATTTCATGTCTTAGTTGCTGCAACATTCTTCTCCCTGGCCTTGACAAATGCCATCTTGCCCTACTCATGTGCATTCAGAATGCTGCTGCAAAGATAATTTTCCTAGTGTGTCACTTTGACCATGTGTGATGGCGTGTCCTCCCAAAACTCCCCCTAAAGGGGTTAAGGTAGGCCAGAGGGGCCAATTAACTTATTAGGCAGCAAGATGGGGAAATTAAAGCTGAGAGAATAGCCCTGATTAGAAGAAGCTCACCTGTACTGGAACAGGCAGGGCTTCCATAAAGCCCGGGAGCAGACAGCAGAAGGGGGCTGCAGGGAAATAGGCTGCAGTCACTCCCTAGGAGAAGGGAGGCATGTTTTGAGACTACAGAGGCAGGTAGCCTCCCTGGGAGGAGGAAGCTGGGAGGCTGGCCAACCCAGGGAGGGGAGGAAGCCAGATTGGTAGGAAAGCCTTAGGGAAAGTGGCAGCAAAGATCTTGGCTGCTGATTAGAGGGTCCCTGAACTGGAACCCAGAGTAGAGGACAGGTCTGGGTTCCCCTAACAGCCACTGGGGTAGTGGCACCAGCTGTGCAGGGAATGGGAAGACTGTCTGAGCCTAAGAAGGGACTGTGATACCCCAGAAGGGGAAGCCACATGGTGATCTGGACAGAGGGCCAAGTCACGAAGAGGCAGCAGCAGTAGTTCCTGGAGTGACAGAAGGTCTGCAGATCAAGAGGAAGCAACAAAGAGATGGAGTGCAACAGCAGAAAGGGGTGTTGGCCCCACAGAACTAATCCCCAGAGAGGCCAGGAAGAGTTACTATCCAGCAGTGAGTAGAGCATCCCGTGACACCATTAAAGTCCTCTCTTTGCATCTCTCTATCTCATCAGACATAAGCTGCTTGTCTTTACTTTCAAGGCCCTTCACACTCAATCAATCCCACCCTACCTCTCATCCCTCATTTGCTATCAAGCTATTGATACTCACCTCCCATTGACCCAGGATGCCAGCCTCCACTGCCCACTTGGAAAATTTCCAGTCAAGAACCTTCATGCTTCCTCCCTGCCACCTGCCCCCTACAGTTAGGAGGTCCTCCCCATAAACATCTGCAGAGCTACCTCACTGTCCTCCTTCAAATCCCTCCTCTGTCATGATGCCTATAAAAAAACTCAACACTAATAAAAGTTTGGCTGCTGGTGTGCAGAGACCGCTGTCCCTCATGTACTTGTACTCCCCCATTGGTCTGTCTGTATCCATCTGTTGTCTCTTATCTCATACTAAGGTTGTTTTCTACTTAGGGAAGGGACAGTGTTCCAGTGCCTAGCACAATGGAGTTCTGGTCCATGACTTGTGGGTCCTAGATACTGTGATAATACAAATTTAAAAATTTTATTAAGATGATGTTAAAAAAAAGTGAACAGAGTTTGAGCATAGAAGTTATCAGGGAATAACATACAGATTATCGAGGGTGCAAAGTTTGGTTTAAGATCACATAGCATAAGGAATACATACATAATCTGCAATATCCCCGATTGGGGGTAAAAGGTTGATGGGTCAACGTACAGGCATTGAGATATGAGGGTATGAAGTTCATAGAGTGGCTATGTTCGGGTGTGGAGTATAATGAGTGGATATGATGATGAGGATTGATTGACCCTCATTTGGTGAGATTTAATGTTCAGGGAGTTTATGGTTCCAGTTCATATGATCCAAAATAAACACTAATATTATCACAGAGAACTGATCCCCAGAGAGAGACTCCATCACTTCCCCATGGTCACAGAGGGAGTCTGTATTAGAGCCAGGAATTAACCCAGATCTCTCAAGCGCCACTCCAGTGCCTTAACCACAAAACCTTCCTTCCTCATTTCTCTGCTACAACACAAAGCTAAGGGGTAGTTCCCAGTTGCTGCCTATACATGAATGGAAAGTAGAGAAGAGAGTGAGAGAGGTGCAGACACTCCCCTTGATAATCACACATTGCTATGTAGAAAGCCAAATTCAGCAGCCCAAAGTGGTGTGTTCCCCCAATACTCACTTTGTCACCCGGCACTGAGAGAGCGCCACCAAACTCAGGAGCAGAAGCCACTTCATGATGTTTTCTGACACACAACCAATGGTGATGAGTGGTGAATGTAGAGAAACGCCTGGGTGCTGCTTCTTATAAAACACAGCCCAGAGCTTTTCTTATCGCATTAAGAGCCCTGATAAGAAATGTAAACCTTCCCGATAAGATCTTCCAAAATGTCCTTAAATGAAATTTTGGAGAACACTCAAAGTCCATAGATTTCCACCTTCACTTGGCTGTGACCTGAAAATGGGGCATCGTCTAGAGGGAAGGTGTGAGAGTTCAGGGTCGTCTAAGCTTTGAAAAGCAATGCCTGGGGGTAGCTTTAAAGAATGGGACAGGAGGCACAGAAGAATTGCAATGGGATACTGAGACATTCTCTACTTGGTTCTTCATTCCAGTCTGGCCCCATGTTGTGAGAGAGGGTACCTCAATGGGACTGGAGCCTTCCACACCTTGAGCACCAGTTACAGTACAGCCATGTAATGAGTAACGGGTTTCTTTATAGGAATTGGGATATGGAGCTTTACGCCTCTAGGTAGTTTGGTCTGAATCTGAGCCCAGGTCAGCACAGAGAGTTAAAGTCTGTGGACTGGGAAATAGGATGTAGGGCCTGCTCACAGTCTGAGCAACTGTCTGACTTGGGAATTCGATATGGAGCCTTTCACCTCTAGGGTGCTGGTTCTCGCTCACCCAGTTCAATAGCAAAAGTTTTTGTTGCCTGACAGTGCTTGGGTGAAACATGTTGGTGGTCTCCATCCATCTCCTAGAGGGACAGTTGAGGGTAGGGAAGGATGGGGTGTGATTACTTATTTGGGAGTGAATGGATAGCGCAATGGTGGATGAGTGTGACATGACTACCTTCAATGTGTCTGATGGCAAATTGTAAATTGTGCTTTGGAATAACAAGGCTAAGGTATTGGTGGGCTATGGTGGCCATTGTTGAAGGGCAATAAGGAAGCAGATGTCACGGAGGGTAAGGTCACCATGCCTTAGACCTTACGGGGAGAGAAAAGGAGGAGATCCTGGATGGCCCCCAACCTGGAGTCTGATTCCCTGGCCCTGGAAGAGATGATAGGTTCAAGTCCAAATGGCCTGAATGGGTGGGGTGGCCTGACTTCTTAGCCCTGACAATGCAGCCATCCTGTTCCTGGCAGGAGAATATCCACAGGAGTTGGTTCTATGCCATATGCCAGGAGCAGCTGCTCTATCTGAAATAACAATAAAAATCCCATCAGATTAGACAACAATGTTTACTTTCCATTTAGCACTGCCAGGCTCCTGATAAGCAAACACATCATGAGCCACATTCCCCCACCTGCTAATCAGGGCCTAATAATCATAAACCCACCGTGAACCCATATGGTGGAAATCCTGGCTTGAAATAAAGATCCTTTTAAGAAGCATCACAACCAAGGTGACTGGCCATCTGACAAGTTCAGGAACAGAAGAGGGAGCTGTTTGCTTCTCATTGTGCCTCAGTCCAATCTGGCCACAAGCTGGGGAATCAATTGGGTTTAGCATACAGAGCCTTCCACTTCTAGGCCTCTAGGTCTAGTCTGAGCCCAAGTCAAGTGATGGATGTTTGGTGTCCCTATGTCTGATGAGTGGGGAGAGGGGGTGGGTCTCAGTCTCAGACCCTGGTGGGACAGGTGCCCACATAGCCAGACAAATTAATCATAAGGGGCACTAATTGGGCCTCTTTATCTCAGTAAATAAGCCAGAGATCAAATAGGTCATAGAAACCAATCCCCCTTCATTTCCCCCACCTTTCAAGGTAACCCTTCCTATAAGGGCTGAAGCAGATTGAGGAACCTGGGGATACTGGAGTTTTGTGTCCGGGACCTTTCCCCAGTGCTGAATTCCCTGTGAGAGTTCTATCCCTGATGCCCCTTCCCTTCAGCTCCCTGTCTGGGTGATGCTGTGTGTACCATATCGCCTCCCGCTGGTGGCCCTGTTAATGCTGACAGTCTAGAAATCATGGCGATTCTATTCCAGTGATTCAATGCCCTGATCAAAATATTTGATGAATATGCATGAGCTCTCCTACAGAAACAGCAGAAAATGTCTCGATTACAAAAATTTAAACCTGACAAAGCTTCAGCGTGGAACAAGTTTTAGGAACACAAGAATTGCCATGCTCCTGGCTGGCTCTGGTTTGGTGCCAGGTAGCTCTGAGAGCTTCTAGAGCCTCTGTTTGTTCCTTCTCCTGGTCTGGGTGGAGGGCTGTGTGGTCTTCAGGAAACACTCTGGCCCTCTTCACTCAGTCACCTGCCTCTGCTTCACAGGGCGTAGGCTTCTGCAGCGCTCTCCCCCTGCCCCCCCGCTCCCCAGATTTCCTGTGTCTGGGAAACTGAATGCTCTGAAAGGTTCAATTCCCAATATCCAGCCACAACGTAATAACAACAACATTTAACAAAACAACATTTATGTAGCTCAGTCCTCCAAACACTTATAACCATCCTACTAACGAACCTTGCTAATAATGTTCAGTTAATCTCTCAGATGCCCTGTGCTGCTTTCCCTGTCAGATCAGCACTATTGTTGTCAGAAAGCAGGGAGTCCATTTTGTTCCAGAGATGACATGTTTTGGAGCTTGGTTGTCTTGACCTGTTACCTAACTGAGACTGTCTTGGGTCAAACATCTGACCCAGCGACCCTCCTCCCTCTCTTCTGAAAGTTGGAGAGGTGTCACCTATCCCTCATCAGTATGAGTCCATCTGGGGTGACAGCCTCATACAACTGCAGGGCAGTCTTAAGTTACATGACTAGATAATAGTCCCACAGTGAGTGCAGGGGACTGGACTAGATGACCTTCCAGTCCTGTGATTGTTCGATTCTATGACACCACCACTGTTGGTAACCATTGATTTCCATTAGAGATGTGGGGTGCATCATGTTCTCCACATGGTGGAAGCCCCCAGGATCCCAAATCAGCTGACTTTTTCTGTTTAGCTTTCTCTTTCGCTTTTTATTCTTCCTCAAATCCCCAGTTCCTGGGACAGCAGCATCTATCATCACAGGGGTTCTAGTTCTCATTATTCTGTTAAACAACATGTCTGCAGGTGACACATCACATTTCATTGGTACCATCCTGTAACTGAACTGTGCTAAGCATGGGACAGTGTGACTCCAAAGCCCTTTTCAGTAGCCGCTTTATTATTTTAACACCATTTTCCACCAACACAAGCCATTTGCTCTTTTTGCTGAAATCTGACTTTGCAGCCTTTCTGCCACAGGTCTCTTATTGAGGTGTTTTGGATTCTCTACCATGCCCACAGTGTCAGAATGTTACCCTTCTGCTATTTGGAGTGGGCAGCAAGAAGGACCGGGTTCAATATCTAGGGGTTCCTTTTCAACAATAGAACACAGAACCGGCTCGAGCCCCCACGCAGTAACCTGAGAAAATAACACGCCACCCCCTGAACACCTCTAAGAGGCAATACTTCCCCTCCCGCAAGCACAGAGTCTGAGTGTAGAGAGATTTTTTAATAAAAGTAACATAGCATTAATTTGGGAAAACAGCACAAGCAGGATTCATAAACATAAAAGCATGAACAAAACACCCACCCTGGAATACGCTGGGCAGTGTCTTTTGATTCAGGTTCTTCAATCCAACACCAAGGTTCCTGTAATGGGCCCCCCTTCATACCGCACTCACAGTTGTTGTCCTTGGTCAGTGAACACCCAGCATTCATAGGTGCATCTGAGTGAATTCACCGCCCATTGTGGTGGGGGGGAGTAAAAGCCACCTTCCTTGCTATGGTGCCTGGGCACTTGCTCCGCGCACCGGCCACCCTCACCGGCTGCCCTCGCCAGCCTCCTGCTCGCCGCTCTGCCGTCCACCTCCCCAAACTTACAAGTTCAGCTCTTCATCCTCAAATCTGTCACAAATGATTGCAGGCTGCAAGGAATTCTGCAATGGGAATAACACAATTGGTTATATCAGACAATTTTCTGTAGAAGAGACTAAATTATAGAAAGCACAGGGAGCTGCAGGTCAGGACTGAGGGACATCAGAAGAACTGTGTATGTGTCAGGCCTGAGGGCTGGAACAGCAGGCTGGCCTGTAGCTCAGGAGTGAGGTGCTTTGGCAGTGCTCTGTATGTGTTTCATACCCCAGGGCTATAATAACCAGGTCAAGATTGAGAGGCATTGGCAGAGCTGCATGGAGCCCCAAGACAGGAAGAGCAGTGGGTGCTATCGGGCAGGATTAATCCCTACTGCTTCAGGGTGCTACAAGGTGCCTGCATTGTCTCTCTGGTGTCAGACGTCAAAGCAAACCTACCTTCTCTAAATCTGAGATCTATTTTGCCTTGTTGTTGAAAAATCTGGAGTGGGGAATGGAAAATACCTGCCCATTTGCGAGACTAAAACCAGATGCCAGGACCTCACTGTGGGGCATCAGGGGACATCGGATAAGCTGATTTTCAGGTCCAGTTCCGCTCAGATAAACTTGTATGAACTGATAAGATTTCATACACAATGTGGCAAAGTTAGGCCTGCCCAGTTCCAGGCCCCTTTGTTAGGGTTGTCACTGGCCTAAGGCGACTTCACTCCCAGTCACATGGAAACCTCATCCTTCCCCTGGTGTTTGCTTGTCCCCACAGGGTTAGGAGTGGATAGTGCTAAATGGAAAGTTAAATGCTATTTTTTAATCTCATGAGATTCTCATTCTGATGTCAGGCAGAGCAGCTGCTCCTGGCATGTGGGCACATGGCCTGGTGCCCAAGTCCGTGGATGGCCTCCTGCCAGGAATAGGAAGGCTGCAGTGTCAGGGCTAAGCAGCGAGGCCTCCCCACACATCCTAGCCATGGAGATTTGAACCCATGATCTGCTCCCGGTGCAGGTAATCACTTGCCAGTTTGGGGGCCATCCAGGATCTCCTTTTCTCTCCCCCTAAATCCTATGTCATGGTGAACTTACCCTCTACCCAAGGAGGGCTGGACATCTCTTCCCTCTTCTCCTCCACTGGTGGCCTCCATAGCCCACCAATGCCTTAGTCCTGTCAGTTCCAACCACAACTTACCATTTGCCCTAGACCTATTGAGGTCATGTCACATTCATCTACCCACACCCAAACCAAATCTTTACACCTAATCCTTCCCTACCCTGACATATGCCACTAGGGAATAGTGGAAAATACCAGCATATTTCACCTACATATTTCACCCAAGAGCTGTCAGGTGACACAGCCTTTCACTACAGAACTGGGGGAGATAGAACCAGCACCCTAGAAGTAACTGGCTCATAAGCCCAGTCCCCTGAGTCAGCCAGTCGCTCAGATTCATGCTGCACATCCTATTTCCAGTCCACTAATTTCAGCTCCCTGTGCTGACCTGGGCTCAGAATCATACCAATGAGCTAGAGGTGTAACGCTCCAAATCCCAGTTCCCATAGAGACACCAGTTCCCCTCTACATGGCTGTATTGCAACTGGGGCCCAAGGTGTGGAAAGCTCCATTCCCATGGTGGTACCCTCTCTCCCAACACGGGGCCATATAGGAACCAATGACCGAGAGGTAAATGTCTCCGTATCCCATTCCAATTCTTCTGTGCTGCCTGTATTGTTCTTTAAAACAACCCAGAGGCATTTCTTTTTAAACGTAGCCAGGAAATATCCCCTAACTCTCACCTGTTCCTTGTAAAGGATGCCCCCTTTGTCAGGTCACAGCCGAGTGAAGGTGGAACTCTATGAACTTGGAGTGTTCTCCAATCTGCTTGTAGATGTTGACATTTCTACAGCTGCTTGTAGATGTTGACATTTCGGAGCTGTGCCTGCACAGCCTCTTCTCCCCACAAGCCCAGGAGAGCCAATATCTCCTGTCTACTCCAGGAGCATGTAGCCGGCATGGTCAGCTTGGCAGTTGCGGTTGTGGAAGCAGAGAAAGAACTGACAGGAAGGGGATGCAATGCATGACAGTTCGTTAGCAAGAGTCAGGCTAACTGTAACCCCAATAATGCGAGATTTGTAGAAGTGAGGAATGTGTGAGGCTTTCACTGTTACCAGAGGTTCAGAAAATCTCTGAAATACAAGGGCAAATTCACATGCTTCAATATATATATCAAGTTGAAGAGTAAGCCTTTCATACAGCTTATAGAGTGTCCACCTTATGTACTAAGTATGATGTATTGTGTTTTATGACTAAAACTGTACAACAACCCCATCATATTATTGCTGTGGGAATATTATTGTTTGTGTTGGTGTTAGTTAGTGTAGGAGTATGTTATTGTTGTTGTAAAGGATGTAATAATAGTAATACCTTTCATGTCCATGCTCATCATGCATTGTCATTACTTCCAATCAAAACCCCTAAGGTTGAAGCATCTGAAGTAGAATCTGAATTCCAAGACTTAATGCAAATAGAGATTTGAAAATGTTTGTTGTACTAGTAGTACAAAAGCGGGGGTTGTGGAAGCAGAGAAAGAACTGACAGGAAGGGGATGCAATGTATGACAGTTCGTTAGCAAGAGTCAGGCTAACTGTAACCCCAATAATGCGAGATTTGTAGAGGCGAGGAATGTGTGAGGCGAGTGGGAAAGAACTGTGTGAGAAGTTGTTGCGACCTTGTGTAGATAATGTGTAGATAATATGGAATGTAGACTAAGAGTCTACATTAGTGAGCAAAACAAGATATCAGAATGACCTATGTATAAACAAAATGCAGCTGTTGCTCATTATTGTCTGTAACAAAAGGTATAAATGCTTGCTGTAATTGTTTACCTGTTGAGAGACCTGTTTAGCTCTCTCCCTCTACGCAATTGCTTGAGAAAATAAAGTATCTGACTTGCTGTACCCAAACAAAAAGTGAGAACTCTGTTATTCTCCGACACGGTCAACAATAGAGAGCTACTAGGTGTACACATGAAGCCGGACAATCAGGAAAAGGAATTTCAAAAATTCACAGGGCTTTAAATGTGGCAGGGGGACCTTCTGTTCTATGTGACTCCTAGGCAGTGGAGTTCACAATGGTGACCAGAGCGGTCAGTGGTGGGGCATTGCGGGATAGCTGCTGAAGGACACTTAGGGTCAGTAATGCAGTATCTACAGTCACATTGTGCCAACCTAAGTATACCGACTGTGGTGCTATGCTGCTCGGGGAGGTGGTGTTATTATGTCGCATAACAGGGCACTTACTTCAGTGTGAGACAAATTAACATGTACAACTAGGTCAACGTCAGCTGCCGTGCTTCAACTTAACTTTGTGCTCTAGGCCAGGCCTCCAACAGTAAAAGCAACTATTTTGGAAAAATGTGTCACTCTCACTTAAAGGAAAAGGACTCAGGATTTATCTACGCTGGGAAGTTCCTTTGCGTTAAGGGAGGGTGTGAATTTAAAGCAGAATAGCTATTCCTCAGTGGATGCTCTGGAATAAGAGTGCCTTATTCTGAATTAGCTGTTCATTTGAGGACAGTATAAATTGGCTCCATCCCTTCTCTTAGATTTTCTAATCCCTAAGTGACCTTTATGTATCCTTGTTAACATATTTTTCTATAATAAGTTAGGCCTCTACACTACACAGTTTTATCAACAAAACAATGGAGGTGTACACACTAGAATGTTCCTTCTGCTGACAAAAATCTCCTGCTTTGTCAACACAATAAACCACCTTGATGAGAGGCATAGAGCTTTTTGCAGCAAAGTCATGTTGACAAAATGTCAGCGTGGACACCGGTTATGCTTATGTCACTATAAATGGTCTCCAGGAGGTGTCCCACAATACCCATCCTGACCACTCTAGTCTGCAGTTCAAACTTCGCTGCCCTGCAACCAGGTACATAGGCATCTGACATCTCATCTTCCCAGCTGATCATGGTGGCTCCACACAGCAAATGCTCTCCCACTTGGCACACTCTGGAACTGTTAGATCTACTGAGTATATGGGGAGACCAGGCTGTGCAGTTCCAGCTCCACTCCAGCCATAGGAACTTCGATTCCTATGGGCAGATTTCTCATGGCTTGTTGGAAAAGGACCGTGAACGGGACATGCAGCAGTTCTGTGTGAAGATAAGGAGCGGAGGCAGGCTTACCAGAAGGCAACGGAGGCTACCATTGCTCTCGTGTTGCACCAAAGACCTGCCGCTTCTTTAAGGAGCTGGACACCCTCCTTGATGGTGACCCCACATTCACCACCAAGAGCCCCATGGATCTTCAGCAGTGCTGGAGGTGGTGGACAGTGGACCTAACCTCATGTACGAAGTTGTGGATGAGGTGGTTGAGCTGGAGGATGAGGTAGAGCACATGGCAGGGTGGTCCAGTGGTGCGGTGAGTCAGTAACTCTTTTCCACTCGGGAGGGGTCTAACCAGTCCCAGCAGTCAATCTCTGGCATTCATGAAGTATGATGCTGCTTGATTATACAGATAAGGAAGCAACCAAGGCAGAATAAGGAGGACCTAGTCAGGAGGGCTTTAAACTAGGTTCACCTGGGAAGGAGACCAAAGCCCTGAGGAAAGTGGGAGAGTGGGATACCAGGAGGAAGCACGAGCAGGAGAGCACAAGAGGGGAGGACTCCTGCCCCATACTGAGAAAGCAAGACAATCAGCAAGTTATCTATAAACTGTTCAGAAAGGACAGGCGGGGCAGAAAAGATTGGGGAGTTGCATTGTATGTAAGAGAGCAGTATGACTGCTCAGAGCTCCAGTATGAAACTGCAGAAAAACCTGAGAGTCTCTGGATTAAGTTTAGAAGTGTGAGCAACAAGGATGATGTGGTGGGAGTCTGCTATAGACCACCACACCAGGGGGATGAGGTGGACGAGGCTTTCTTCCAGCAACTAACAGAAGTTACTAGATCACAGGCCCTGGTTCTCATGGGGAACTTCAATCACCATGATATCAGCTGGGAGAGCAATACAGCAGTGCACAGACAATCTAGGAAGCTTTTGGAAAGTGTAGGGGACAATTTCCTGGCTTAAGTGCTGGAGGAACCAACTAGGGGCAGAGTTCTTCTTGACCTGCTGCTTACAAACAAGGAAGAATTAGTAGGGGAGGCAAAAGTGGATGGGAACCTGGGAGGCAGTGACCATGAGATGGTGGAGTTCAGGATCCTGACACAAGGAAGAAAGGAGAGCAGCAGAATACGGACCCTGGACTTCAGAAAAGCAGACTTTGACTCCCTCAGGGAACTGATGGGCAGGATCCCCTGGGAGAATAACATGAGGGGGAAAGGAGTCCAGGAGAACTGGCTGTATTTTAAAGTATCCTTATTGAGGTTGCAGGAACAAACCATCCCAATGGGTAGAAAGAATAGTAAATATGGCAGGTGACCAGCTTGTCTTAACAGTGAAATCCTTGCTGTTCTTAAACACAAAAAAGAAGCTTACAAGAAGTGGAAGTTTGGACAAATGACCAGGGAGGAGTATAAAAATATTGCTCGGGCATGCCGGAGTGAAATCAGGAAGGTCAAATCACACTTGGAGTTGCAGCTAGCAAGGGATGTTGGTAACAAGAAGGGTTACTTCAGGTATGTTAGCGACAAGAAGGTCAAGGAAAATGTGGGTCCCTTACTGAATGTGGGAGGCAACCTAGTGACAGAGGATGTGGAAAAAGCTAATGTACTCAATGCTTTTTTTGCCTCTGTCTTCACGAACAAGGTCAGCTCCCAGACTGCTGCACTGGGCAGCACAGTATGGGGAGGAGGTGACCAGCCCTCTGTGGAGAAAGAAGTGGTTGAGGACTATTTAGAAAAGCTGGATGAGCACAAGTCCATGGGGACGGATGCGCTGCATCCGAGGGTGCTAAAGGAGTTGGCGGATGTGATTGCAGAGCCATTGGCCATTATCTTTGAAAACTCCTGGCAATCGGGGGAGGTCCTGGATGACTGATAAAAGGCTAATGTAGTGCCCATCTTTAAAAAAGGGAAGGAGGAGGATCCAGGGAACTACAGGCCAGTCAGCCTCACCTCAGTCCCTGGAAAAATCATGGAGTAGGTCCTCAAGGAATCAATTTTGAAGCACTTAGAGGAGAGGAAAGTGATCAGGAACAGTCAGCATGGATTCACCAAGGGCAAGTCATGCCTGACTAACCTAATTGGCGTCTATGACAAGATAACTGGCTCTGTGGATGAGGGAAAAGCAGTGGACGTGTTATTTCTGGACTTTAGCAAAGCTTTTGATACAGTCTCCCACAGTATTCTTGCCAGCAAGTTAAAGAAGTATGGGCTGGATGAATCGACTATAAGGTGGATAGAAAGCTGGCTAGATCACCAGGCTCAACAGGTAGTGATCAATGGCTCCATGTCTAGTTGGCAACTGGTATCAAGCGGAGTGCCCCAGGGTTGGTCCTGAGGCTGGTTTTGTTCAATATCTTCATTAACAATCTGGAGGATGGCATGGATTGCACTCTCAGCAAGTTTGCAGATGACACTAAACTGTGAGGAGTGGTAGATACGCTGGAAGGTAGGAATAAGATACAGAGGGACCTAGATAAATTAGAGGATTGGGCCAAAAGAAATCTGATGAGATTCAACAAGGACAAGTGTAGAGTCCTGCACTTAGGAAGGAAGAATCCCATGCACTGCTGCAGAATAGGGACTGAGCGGCTAGGCAGCAGTTCTGCAGAAAAGGACCTAGCAGTTACAGTGGACGAGAAGCTGGATATGAGTCAACAGTGTGCCCTTGTTGCCAAGAAGGCTAATGGCATTTTGGGCTGTATAAGTAGGAGCATTGCCAGTAGATCGAGGGAGGTGATCAGTCCCCTCTATTCAGCATTGGTGAGGCCTCATCTGGAGTACTGTGTCCAGTTTTGGGCCCCACACTACAAAAAGGATGTGGAAAAATTGGAAAGAGTCCAGCGGAGGGCAACAAAAATGATTAGGGGGCTAGGACACATGACTTATGAAGAGAGGCTGAGGGAACTGGGATTATTTATTCTGTGGAAGAGAAGAATGAGGGGGGGGGATTTGATAGCTGCTTTCAACTACCTGAAAGGGGGTCCAAAGAGGATGGATCTAGACTGTTCTCAGTGGTGGATGACAGAACAAGGAGTAATGGTCTCAAGTTGCAGTGGGGGAGGTTTCGGTTGGATATTAGAAAAAACTTTTTCACTAGGAGGGTGGTGAAGCACTGGAATGGTGTAGCCCATAGGATTATTTTGCTAGCTATTATATACTACTAATCCAGCCAGCAGTATCAATTCATATGTTTCTTTTTCTGAAATTAATCCATTTTATTCTTATATTTTATCAGTATTAATTCCTTGGAATTTAGGATGTGTTGAGGCATGTTGTCAAGGCTCCTTCCCCACTCTGAACTTTAAGGTACAGATGTGGGGGCCTGCAAGAAAACTTCTAAGCTTAACTACCAGCTTAGATCTGGTCCGCTGCCACCACTCCCAATGTGCTAATTCCCTTCCCTGGGTAGCCTTGAGAGACTCTTCACCAATTCCCTGGTGAATACAGATCCAAACCCCTTGGATCTTAAAACAAGGAGAAATTAACCATCCCCCCTCCTTTCTCTCACCAACTCCTGGTGGATCAAGATCCAACCCCCTTGGATCTAAAAACAAGGAAAAATCAATCAGGTTCTTAAAAAGAAGGCTTTTAATTAAAGAAAAAGGTAAAAATCATCTCTGTAAAATCAGGATGGAAAATAACTTTACAGGGTAATCAAACTTAAAGAGCCCAGAGGACCCGCCTCTAGCCTTAGGTTCAAAGTTACAGCAAACAGAGGTAAACACCCTAGCAAAAGGTACATTTACAAGTTGAGAAAACAAAGATAAAACTAACACGCCTTGCCTGGCTGTACTTACAAGTTTGAAATATGAGAGACTTGTTCAGAAAGATTTGGAGAGCATGAATTGATGTCTGGTCCCTCTTAGTCCCAAGAGCGAACTCCCCCCAAAACAAAGAGCACAAACAAAAGCCTTCCCCCCACCAAGATTTGAAAGCATCTTGTCCCCTTATTGGTCCTTTGGGTCAGGTGTCAGCCAGGCTACCTGAGCTTCTTAACCCTTTACAGGTAAAAGGATTTTGGAGTCTCTGGCCAGGAGGGATTTTATAGTATTGTACACAGGAGGGCTGTTACCCTTCCCTTTATAGTTATGACACATGTGTTTCCTAATAATAAGTTTTGCTGAAATGCAAGAAGCCTACCAGCCTGTCAGGTCTGGTAAGATCTGCTATATAGCAAAAAGTATAATCAGTTATGAATACATCAGCATAAAAGATGGCAACCTTTGGCACAGATAAGAATGGTCCCTGAACTTTGGGGAACCAAAGGGAGGAACTATCCACATCATATCATAGGTTTTTCCCGCATCTACAACCGGTTGGTAACCGCAGGGTACACCACAACTTGGAGGTCACCAAGAGAGCCTAGGTTGGTAGTTTTGGAGTGAGATAATCCTTATTAATGTATTTAGAAAGTAAATGTCATAATCCACTAACCTATAGGAGAAGGGTACCCATAAATTTCTTAGGGTATGGAAATAAGATTTGAGTATAGTAGGTTGGGCCTGAATTACATATGTCAGGATCCTATAAAATACCTTGTAAGAGAGCTCTTCTAGGCTCTTCTAAGTTCTAGGCTCTTCTAACTCCTGAAGCTTCAGTTTCTTGGAGTGCTTTTTCCAGTTCTCCTATACTCTAGAGACTATCTTTTCATCTATCTATCTATTCTATCTTCTATCACGCTATCAGCTCAGCTTGTGCAGTATAGTATAACTACTCAAAATTCCTAACCATTGGGGAAGCCAGCACCATTGCGTAATCGGGCATGCCAGGAGTGAGGCTGGTCCTTCACCCCCTATTACTGATATGCTAGGTTAAGGTACTCATAATAGAAATGTTACCACCAGGAGTTTGGGAATTCTTTTCCTGTTTTGCAGTTATAAGTTTCATTGCATTTCTTATTTTTATGTTAATTTCAATAAAGGTTTTATCAATTTGGTATTGTCCTCAGTGTACGTGTTCTTGCCAAGCACCCCGAGAGTCCTCTCCCGATATAGAACTCTCTGAGTTCTTGAACTCTGTAGTCTGAATTGATAAGAACCTATAAATTTTCTGGTCAGATGCGATCAGTGGCGAGCCATAACAACTAACCCATCACATTCAGGTCAACAACAGGTCACCTAGGGAGGTGGTGGAATCTCCTTCCTTAGAGGTTTTTAAGGTCAGGCTTGACAAAGCCCTGGCTGGGATGATTTAGTTGGGGATTGGTCCTGCTTTGAGCAGGGGGTTGGACTAGATGACCTCCTGAGGTCCCTTCCAACCCTGAGATGCTATGATTCTATGGCATGATTGGAGAGGTGCTCCAATCTTCAGAGGCCAAAAAAAAAAAAAAAAAAAGAATGAAGGGAGTGGAGAGAGAGCCTCAAGGAAAAATTTAAAATAGAAAGGCAGGACAGAAAGGAGAGTGAGGAGTGAATTGTAAAGGGCCAGGAGCGGATGATAAAAGTGATGGAGGAGCAAACAGAGATGTTGAAGTCCCTAATCGCACTCCAAGCTGAACACATGCTTGCCCGCCCCATTCCCCACAGCTGATACAGAACTGCTTTCCATGCACTCCCCAAACTCCTCCCACACATTCCTTGCAACTTCCCAGAGTGTCTCGATACCCCAGTCACTCCACCCCTTCAGACAGCTTCCAAAATGATAGCTGGATTTACACACAGCTATGAGAGCCTACACTGCCCTGCACTCTTATCTCCCTTCCCACCAAGCCTTTTGTGTGTGTTGTTAATAGGTATTTAATAAAAACCAAAAACTCTCTGAAAGATAACCAATCTTTATTTGTCTCCTACACTTGGTGGTTGCGGGTGGTAGTAACACATAGTGGTGGTTTGATCATTTGCTGACTACAAATCCTGGTCAGGAATCAATCACAATTTTCATGCAAGGTGGCAAGCTAACAAAGCGTGGCAGAGTGCTGTATAAAAATACACATTTCTGGTGCTTATTATCAAAATGTTACCCCAAAGCCTCCCTGATTCAAATGGCCCCCATTGTGTCCCTCAAATAGCCCTGGTATCTGGCTGCTCAAATTCAGCAGCCAGCCGATCCACCTATGAGCTCCACCCCAGGGTAAATTTTTCATCCAAGCCTCACAAATATTATGGAGCATGCAGCAGGCTTCTATGATCATTGGAATGTTTTCCTCATTTAGGTCTAACCTGCCGAAAGGCCGTGCCAGCGCACTTTTAATCTGCCAAAAGCACATTCAATGGTCATTCTGCACCTACTCAGCCTATTGTTGAAGCACTCCTTGCTGCTGTCCACATTTCCCATGTAAGTCTTCATGAGCCCAGGGAGTAAGGGTTATGCTGGGTCTTTTAATATCACCCACTGGAATCTTCTGGTCTGGAAAGAAAGTCCCTGATTGAAGCTTTCTGTACAGGCCTGTGTTCCTGAAGATGCATGTCATCCACCTTCCCAGATCACCCTGCACCGATGTCAGTGAAATACCCACAGTGATCCACAAATGCCTGCAATACCATAGAGAAGTACCCCTTTTATTGATGTACGCCATCGCAAGATGGTCCTGGGCCAAAATTGGAGTATGCGTGTCATCTATTGCCCCTCCGCAGTTAGGGAATCCCATTGCCGCAAAGCCATTCACTATTTCCAAGAGTCACAGTCCTTCGTAGCAGGATGCAATTAATGGCCCTGCACACTTGCATTAACACAGCCTCAACTGTAGGGTTACCATATTTCAACAATCAAAAAAGAGGACGGGAGGAGCCCCGCCCTAGCCCCGCCCCTGTCCTGTCCTAGCCTGCCCCTGCCCCTTCCACGCCCTCCCACTTCCTGCCCCCTCAGAACCCCCAACCCTCCCCCCCACTCCTTGTCCCCTGACTGCCCCCCAGGACTCCACCCCCTCCCTAAGCCTCCCTGCCTCT